>NC_092803.1:50081058-50381058 GCF_040954645.1 Diabrotica undecimpunctata
CGAGGACGAATCGCGCAAAGTTAAGTAACTGTACGAGGTTCATTCAAGTTTTTGCAACAGTCCGAGGAACCTATCGACTACTACCAATACGAAAAATACTAAAAGAACGAAACGTGAACTGTACAGGTATTAATATTTGAAGGAAAACCGAAGTAGTATAGACTAATTGGTTCTGTGTTTTGTTTTAACATCTGTTTTACTATTTATAAATAAATATATAACAAAAATAGAGAATTTGATAGATGTCAAATATGTAAACACGCATGGGAAAATGAACATAGAGTTCAGTGGAAAGATTCAAGTATAGTACTAAAAGAAACAGATGGTAAAAAAAGAAAAATTGAAAAAATGTAACCAATTGCTTCGCAAATTCTTTAGCAGAATGCAGTAGGATCTGGTTACCAATATTAAAAGAGGAAATCAGCTACAAGAAAACACCGCTATTATTAAGTCGAGGATATATCATTTATGTTTTAAAATAGCATACCTACATAAAAAATCAAAGTTTGGTGTTAAGAGTAAACTAAATGTAGACCAAATACTTACCATTTCGGGATAGTATCATGAGGTTTTTTCCTGTTTTTTTCCTCATGATTTACTATGGGATCACTAACAAGAGAATTTTAATGTCATAATTGCATGTGGTTGTCTTTTTAAAAACAAATCACATGCTATGATTTTGAAGTTGATTTCATGTAATCGAATGAACGATCTTCCAATAAAATCTTTCCAGGAACGCAACTCAAAAATATTGACAATATCCTTTTAACCCTCAACTGGCGTCGTGGTTTATTCTACCGTTAACTGCGTCCTGGAGTCTACCGGGTCCCATTTTTTTTTTGAGTTTTTTGTGAAATTAATAAATACATAATTCATTATTTCGTTATAATTTGTAATCATTTAAGCTGAAATATAACCATGTAAGCCAATTTTCTATTTATTTTTCAAATGACGAAAAATGTAACATAACTTATTTTTCAAGGTTTTCTGACAGCAGAACATTAATTTTTTACAAAAGAAATATAAAAAATAAAACGACAAATTCTTTCTTGATTTTTTCGTTTCATATAAAGAACAAGGAACTAAAATATACAAACTCTCTAATTAAAATATATTATTATCAACAAAACTGCGAACTATTTACAAGTAACATTTTTCTAAATTCAATTCTTGCAAGCATTTGCCCTGCAGTCACCACACATAGGTCAGGAACATTTGCTGCACGAAATTTTTGTTTTTTTTGTCATTCTTTCGATCACAAATACCACATCACATACGTTTCTGGTTCTGATTATTTAATTCTCCCCTCTCTGCTTCAGTTAAAGCTTTCTTTAGTATTCTATTGATACCCATGCGAAGCTCCCTAGGTAATCGAAAATTGTACAGTCTTATATTGAGATATGGTTCTGCAGGTTGTCTTGCAAGAATTTTCTCTCTATGGATTGGTTGTTTTATAAAATCTATGTAAAATGTGTGCATTGACATATGCAATATTCAATATTGTAAAAAAAATAGTCATTGGCCATCACCTAGTTCGCCGGTTAGTAGAATATGTGGTACATTTTTGATCTAGTGCATCCACACCGCCTTTGGTTTGATTATAGAAGCAAATGATTTCGGGTTTACCAGATTCTATGTACTCACATTCGGTATGGTGCATTGATGATATTAACACAACTGCCTTCCCTTTTTTTAAACGTAGGAAATTATAGTGTAATCATTTGTAAAACCATAAATGGAAGATCCTTCAGCTCTGCTCCGACTTGGAAGGAACTGCATAGGTATTTCCTTTTTGTTTCGCTTGAGCGTGCCAACATAGGGCAGTCCTTGTTTTTTGAATGCTGTCTATGGATAAAAACCAATTGTCTGCTGTGACTTTTCGGTGTGAATTAGCAATTGGATGACACAGTCTTAACACCGCTTGTGTTGGTTCCATGAAACATCTCTCCTTATTTGTTAGAGAAAAACCATCACTATCCTTACCACAGTAAATATAACCATTATAGAAATAGTGGGTACTTGCGTCTGTTAGGGCCATAATTTTCAGTCCATATTTCCGAGGTTTATTAAGTATGTACATGCGGAACCTACACGTGAAATCCTACCAGCATTTCGTCGATACAACAAAATGCTCCCATAGAATAACAGTTTTGGCAATTTTTTACAAAACTCTCAAATAACCAAGACACTGCTGCAGTTCGATCATTAGTTTTATGTTCTTCTCGATCCTCAACAAACCTTAGACATGCGAGCAACACGTATACTCTTTTCAAAGACATAATGAATCTGAATATGTCTCGTGCCGTTCCATCTGTTGCAAATATTTCTTGCAAGACTTCATCATTTGACTTGAAAACTGCAGAGTAATACAAGATAGCGAGAAACGCTCTAAATTCTTCCTTTGTTAGTTCTCTCAATTTTATTCTATCAAGTTCTCTCAGTTCTGTTCTAGCAGAATTGCTAAATATATCTTGAAATAACAATATCTTTTCATTTTTCCGTGGAATTATTTCGTTTTCCATATCCTCTATGAAAAGAAGGCTCCATATTTTTAAGGGATCAGAGACATCACCACATTTTGCAAGTCCTTTCAACCCCGGAAGAACTTTTACCAGATTGTGTTTTTTGTTCTAATATTCAAATCTGGGTTAGCCGGAACAGCAGACCACTTGTATCGTTTTTTATACAAATAAAGCTTTCCATTTTTGGTTTCTGGCCCTTTTTCTTCTTCACCTATAGCCTGACTTTCTTGTGTTTCAGCATGATCTTCCATCTCAGAATCAGAGTTATGGTCACTCTCTGGAGAAAAATCTTTGTAGTCCTCATAATCACTAAACTCGTTTGCTAATTCATCATACCACCGCCTTACACTTTCATCCAAATTAGGTTCTCCGAAATACACTTTTTTGGAAGAACCTGCCATTTTAGAAATAAAACACTATTAGCGTCGTGGTACCACACAGACCCCAAATGAACTCTACCGCTGGTTATTCAGAGCAATACTGAATCACAGTTGACGTGCATATATGAGTCTTACGAGTGCACCAACTTAAAGATAGATGGCCCGGCCAGGCATAAATACAAGTTTTACATGGATTTAAAAAGTACTGGGGTTCCGCCTTATTCCACAACGCCAGTTGAGGGTTAAAGTCTTTTACTTTAAAATGTATAGTGATCAGTGTAGTATAATCGGGGGGGGGGGCTCGGTAGACTGAGACCTCAGAAGCCCTGAAGAAGACATCAAAGAGGATGTCGAAAGCTCGGCGCAATGATAGTCGACGCGGTTCAACCCGGAAGACTGTTGAGTTTAATATTAATTCTTGTATTAATATTAATCTTAGTTCTAGGTTTAATATATAATATGGCTAAAGGTAATAATATGTCCGTTGCATAAAAAGGGTGATCACCTGGAGTATAAGAACTATAGAGGCATTACTCTGTTAGCATCTGCGTATAAAATCTTCGGCAATGTATTGTTTGAAAGACTTAAACATTTTACAAAGGATATTGTTGGTCAATACCAATGCGGATTTACTGCTGGAAAGTCAACTACACATCAAATTCAAACACATAGTCAGATTCTAGAAAAGTCACTAGAATATAACATAGATACACACCATCTCTTCGTCGACTTCAATGCAGCTTATGACAGTGTGAAAAGAACTGCATTATATAATGCAATGATAGACTTTGGGATCCCACCTAAGTTAGTTCAGTTGACCCAACTAACAATGCAAAACGTTCATGCGTTAGAATTTAAGGAGAAAACTCTACGTTCTTTGACATTAATAATGGCCTAAGACAGGAGGACGCGCTGGCGTGTATTCTCTTAAAATTGCCCTGGAAATGGCAATCAGACAGTTAAATATTATAATGAATGGAACTATTTTTAATAGATCAACGCAACTTCTCGTATTCGCTGAAGATATAGTTATAGTGGGCAGAAGTATGAGAGACATGGTGCAGTGTTTTGCAAGGCTTGTAGACGCGGCAAGTGAATTAGGACTTGTGGTAAACGAAGAAAATACCAAATATGTATATGTTGGTTTCTAAAAACCCCCGAAATATCCAACAGGGAATTCAAATTAACAACCATACCTTTGAGTAAGTCAAAGAATTCACATATCTTGGATCGCTAGTAAACGCAACAAATACGACAAGCGACGAAATAAAAAGACGTATAGCAATAGCAAACAGAACTATTCACGGTCTACAGAAACATTTAAAAAATAAAAATAAAACATGCAGTAAAGCTCAATATATACAAGACCTTAATACGACGTTGTTACATTTTTTAGACATGCTTATCTATCGTGGCCGTGATGGCATGCTAAGGACGGAGTGGTATCGTAAACCTTGTTTTAGTAACCGTTTCATAAATTTTCATTCTCAACATCCATCCAAGATGAAAACAAATTTGGTTTTGGCCTTAAAAACTAGGGTTATCAGCTTGTCACACCTCGAGTTCAGGGACAAGGGACTAAAAAAGTTAAGATCTATACATACTACTAGGGAACTCCTACCCCATAGGGCTTTTAAATAAACCCATTTTCGGATCTCCTTTTCCTTCGCAATTTTCTGACAACCACAATTTTCATAATAATGACGTCCAACAATTGATATTGACATAAAACACATCTAAAATAACTTATGGTTCCTTACCCATTCCATTCATTCCAGTTCTGACACCTAAGCTAATGAACATTTTCAAAAATGTTAATGGCTTGTAACGATAAGACTACCAAAGAGAATTGAAGTACTATTATAAAAATAATACCTCAATCAACCATGGGAGCTTATCATCTATGCCTTGCTTAGCTCAGTATCTCAAGTGTGAGTTCGTCTTATCTTAAACTAGGGATTAAACCTGAACTCTTAGCTGATAGCAAATAAGACAGATTTTAACTAAGTAAACATATTTATTAAAAAGAATAAAAAAAAACAAACAATCCACCCTGCCAAAGCTTAACAATAATTATTGATACTTATGACTTCAATGGGCTGCTTGTGTGTTGTAGATGTTAGGTCCTCCAATGGTCAATAAATTTCCATATTTTGTTAAGAATTTAGGTTAGGTCCTCCAATGGTTAATAAATATTCATATTTGATTAATCCAGCCAATAAAGTCGAACGTGGTCAATAAATTTTCAAACTGGTCAATAAAATTGGAATGTTGTTAATAAACTCAATTTCCCCAATAAACTAAAAATTCAACAACAATTTGCATTAGACACATCAAAAGGGGCTTAACTTCCTTGCCATTTTACAAAAATTACAATGAAACAAATTGCATGTGGCAAGGATAAAATGAAATAGAATTATTATTACACTTAGTTAAATTCTGTTAAGATACTGCACAAAATTAAGAAAAAATCATAATCAATTCAAGAAGCATGGTTTCGAAAGAAGTAAGGTTATGAATATCGGAAACGTTGTCAGAATTATAGAATAAAGATAACGATGAAAGTACTTACCCCAAGAGAATTTTGTAGACCATAAAATGAGGCTTATAATAATGTTTGCCCTCTTTTATAAATTTCAAAAAGAGGCAAAAAATTATATTCCCACTACGTTAGAAAAGTTGACTGACAGAAACTAAGGGGGAGATTGAAATGAAGTTAGCACAGATGACATAGGACGTAAGTCTATGATAGAAATAGCTTTTGTCAACATGGAACAGAATATCTAGTCTACCGGACAGAAATAGAGAGGGCGAATATTTATTCTACGGGACAGAAAGAGAAAATAAAGAAAGACAGAGGAAGAAAAGAAAAACAGAGGGCGCCAACTACTTTTTAAATAAAAATGGTAAAAAGAGAAATGAAGTTAAAGTAATTAATAAATTAATAAAGAAATTAAAATGAAATAATTATTTAAATATAAATTAATAGAGATCTGACGTTTATAACGTTACAGGCTTAAAAATTACAACTAAGAATGTGAAAACGGTATCGACGTTATACACAAAAACAAAAGATCCTTTCACAATACAGGTGTAATCGAATGTTGTTTATTCTATACCGTGTACCAATTGTAACAACGTATATATCGGAGAATCATCTCGTAATTTCCATAGTAGGGTGATCTCACATCGTAGTTACATAAAAACCAATAAAATAAATGCATGTGCACTCACAAAACATGCAGTAACTCTGAAACATGAGTTTAATTTCTAAGATTCCTGTATTTTGGCAAAAGAAAAAAACCATTCAAAACGTGTTTTCTTGGAAATGTGTTTCATAAAATCTAGTACGTCTTGCATAAATAAAAAGTCTGACATAGATAAACTGAGCAACTTTTATTGTTATTTACTGGAAAAACATCAAAAATAAACTAAATATTTACCTCCACATATACACGTCACAATACACATGTGTGCATAATTGGTTGCATACCATTAAGACAGGTTTAATAATTAAAAATTAAAACTACCCAATATGGGCTTCTTGGTTCTTGAAAAGAAATACAATATTAAGAACACTTAATTACATTTTAATCATATGGTTTTTTCTTTCTGTTCTCTATGTATCATAGTTAAAACACACCATCAAAAGATGTCATGAAATAAACTAAGTTTTACTATCCTTACCTAAATTTTTAGAATGTATTTTGTCCATTATTATATTTTATATTTGTGTTATTAATGTTGAGTGTCAAAGTTTATTGTAAATAATCTCTACGACTAGTAAGTTGAACTGACGAATTGTGATATTTTGTAAATATGTACACTTTTTTATCTATATTACAGTGTCTTGAAAAAGGAATAAAACAATTCCGAAAGCTAGCCAAAAAGTCAAAAGAGTGTTTCTCTAACATCTCGGCCAACCTTCTGACTGCAGCCCTAATAAACTGGTTGTTTGTATATATATATATATATATATATATATATATATATATATATATATATATATATATATATATATATATATATAAGCGACTTTGTGCTTAAAAATCGTTGTCGAAGTACAGAAAGAAAAAAGAACAGCGCAACGTTAAAAAAAATATTTCTACATGATATAAATAATGATATATCATTTTTGTGACGTTAGCAATTATCAAATTGTATGTATTTGTTTAAATAAATTTTCAAGAAATTGAACCGTACATAGCTTTGTTGCGGTATTTTTCTATTTTACAGATGCTGTTTCAATAGAGGTTATTGGCTACTAAATACTAAGTAGTAATACTATCTGTCATCTGGTTGATGGATAAGTGGCCATCACATTAACGTTCAGTAACTTTAAGACGACTTCATACATACACAAAGACTTCTGTTTGCATAATACATTTTCTGATGAAGGATTATTATTAATTATATAGAAATTATACAATCAAAAGAGATTTCAAGGCTGACGTTTCTTAATTCAAAAAAAACAAAAAACCATAAAAGACAAAAAAAAATATAATAAAAGATTTGTCTATCATCGATTAATTCGCCACTGTTATCAGTATATCACACCAGCCTTGTACTAAATCTGTAAAAGTGTAAACTCATCCGTACCGCACGGGTGGCTGTAATTTTCCAACCTTGTTTAAAATTTATCAATTAATAGCTATTTTAGTTCTGAAAGGAAAAACATTGTGCCAAGAATACAATGTCCTACTGTAGCGAGACATTGTTACTTAAAGAGAAAATGGACTAAAGAGTTTAGAAAGAATATTCTATCAATCTATCTAAAGCCCTTTTTATATTCAGTTTCGGATATAGACCTTCCCCTCTGACTTCCATTTTTCCATTGGACCGGCATGTCTCTTTAAATCATCTGCCCAACTCATCTGTCGTCTTTCTTTGGTCGTTTTGATTCCCATGGTCTCCAGGACAGCACTTGTTTGTTTTATCTATCGTTCTTCTTCCTGACCTGCAAATTTCCATTTTCTGCCTGTTGCTTTTTCTATGATGTCTTTCACCTTCTCCTCTTTGTCTCCGCCTATTTATCCATGTTCGACCTTATTATTGTCTAAGTTTAGCATCCGTATGGCATCACCTGCAGGGCACATTGACATTATGATACCACATGTTAACATGTTATATATACAGTATTATACTGCACGCCATAGAAGCATGGACGTTAACAATTAGTTAGTTACGCCGTTTAGAGACTTCTGAGATGTGGGTGTTTCGTCACATATTAAAAATCCCATATATCGACTGCATTAGAAATGAAGACACTTTAAAGCGCATGGATACGACAGACATATATTATTATTACTATAGATTTCTATAGCTTAAGACAGACGTGGCCCTAGTAGACGCCAAATGATCTGGTGACCTAACATCAAAGAATAGGCAGGATTAGACTTCTAACAGCGAAAGGAAAGAAAAAATGGGAAAGAAGTTACAGAAGTCATTGCTGTTGAGGAGCGGCGCCTAAAGAAGAAGTCAGATGATACTAACACGTAAAACGTATGACGGATAAGAGAATACCTGGTTAAAAACATAAAGAACATAAAAACAGAAGAAACAGCGAGAAACTACCAAGAAGGATTAAACTGACCAAATTGGGCAGAAAGACCATAGGCATCTGATATTAAAAAAATAAAAAATATTCATATATAATACTGAAACTAAACGTTTATTCAAGTATACCTCGTAATGTAGGCGATGTTTCTGAATGGCACACTTATAAATACTGCAACACCTGTGTAATTACAGTAATAAATAAACTAGAAAGCATTTAGAACATTTATTACAAGCAGTTCATGTTATTAATTAAAAAATAAATCATTTATCGAAATCCTTCCTGATTGCGTTGTTGTTTTCTAAGATCGGTATCTCTTATCTGTGCAACTTCCTGGTAGAGACGCAATTCAGCTGGGAATATTATAAGTAGGCGTCACAACATTTATTTGCCATTGTTTCGTTTCCAACTGTAAAGCAAATCTTAACAATGATCGAATAAATACGTCATTTCTATGATAACATTTATAATAAAACTTGAAGCTTGAAGAACAGAACATAATTTGGTGTCGAATAAAGAGGAAAAATAAGTATTTTTAGCTAAATACTTACTAGATGTGAAAATATAGAATAATAATAGAAATAAAAAATAAAAGAAAATGTAAAATTAAAGAAAGAATCGTGAGAACAATATACAAATACGAAAAAAGATCGGAACATAAAAGGATACAAACCACATAAATATCAAGGACGCGAAGACCATCAAAATAATACAAAGAAAAATAGGCTAGCAGTTTACCCCTCTAAGCAGAGCATAAACCGACTAATTTTTTTGCATTTCTACCGTATCAAACATTTTTTATTCGTATATATATATATATATATATATATATATATATATATATATATATATATATATATATATATATATATATATATATATATATATATCAAATTCAGAACTATTGTTTAAATTTTTTCCAAGTGGGCCAGAAATTGTTATTAACAAATAACTTATAACCAAAAAAAAAACAATTTCCCGAATCGCTGCGAGCAAAAGTTTTTCATCGAAATAAGTACTTTTTCTATCTTGGTAATTTCTTGAAAAATGCTTCCTTTTCAAGTTATTTGCAATTTTTTGTTGAAAAAATGTTGAAAAAACGTGGTTACTGTTTCAAGTAAGGGCCAATATGTTCCCTTTCGGTTGGATCTGAAATGAAATGTCGTTTTAAAAAATTTTTATTTAAAAAATCCTTTTTAGGTATTATAATTAAAAAAACCCTTTCGGGCTTCATCACAGAATGTTTTCGTACTAACAAGTCCATCAGCGCAGTTACTAGGTATACATGAGTAAAGTCACTAAATGTGTGGGTAAGAGTGTGGGTACTTTAAATAATATTAAATTTATTATTTATTATATCTTTGCTGATAAATTCGTATGATGTTAAGGTTTTTAACAGATATATAGCATGACAGCGCAAGACTCTAGATTAGACTACCTAGAGTTGCTACCTAGGACCCATATAGAGACTACGTATCAGGATCAGCAATTCTAATTGGGAGTCTTGCATTGAATTTATCAGCAAAGATGTGATAAATAACAAATTTAATACCATTTAAAGGGTTTTTGTCCACATATTTAGTGGTTTCACTTATGTATACTTGGTAACTGCACTGATGATGGACTTATTAGTACGAAAACGTTTTGTGATGTAGCCCGGAAGGGTCCTTTTAATTGTATACAGCTTTTATAAAGGATTTTTTAAATAATTTTTTTGTGATTTATGGTATACAGCCAACTACAGGAATTTCCATTTTAAAATGTAATTTTTTACATTTTAAAATGTAATTTAAATATTTTTATACCGTTTTGTAAGTGGCTTTCATGCAATTACTAAGTAAGTAATCAAAACTTTTTAGATTTACAGTCAAATTTTACTCAAATTTATATCATTATATTAAGTGAGATTACTTTCAGGTTTTCTCTGATGATGGTCTGATAGAACCGAAAATGTTTTGAAAATTTTAATCCGTTTTGATATTTTCATTATTTTAATAATTTTGCAAATATACCAATAATACCAATTAGTGACCATCATTCTTCTCTATCTTGTGCTAATCGTATAATTTTGCTGACCTCCCTGATGTTGAGCCTTGAGCCATTGGCATATGTTTCGCAGCCAAGAGAATTTCTTTCGGCCGATGCTCGTCTTCCTTCGATCTTTCCTTTAACGATCAACTGAAGTTTTTACTTCATTGCAAAACAATTTCTCTACTCTTTCCCTAACTACATAAATACCCTTTAGAGAGAGTAAGGGCGATCTCTACTGTTTCGTTGAGGATCAACTCTGTATTCTCAAAATTTCGAGTAAGTTTAATTTTTTACTTTTTTGTGGTTTACAAAATTTTAAATGTTATGGTTGAATTCATGATTTTTTTAATTAAATGATTGTCGAATTGGTTTTTATAGTGGCCAAAAGTGTTTGTGGAATTATCTCTTTTTTGTAACTTTTCCTGTCTGACTTTCGCGTACTCAATGAAAAGTTAGTTTTTAGTTCGTCTTAGTAAATTTTCTTCTCAAAACATTTGCCTATCTTATCCTTTGGGGGACCTATAAATGTTAACGAACCTTAATATTATTTCTTGTGTTAAATATTAATTAAAGTAGATGTACTATATTCTGCAGAAATTTAAAAAGTGCTATGTTTTATGTTATATTATGAATATGAAATTATGAATATTATATATATGAACAGGAATATTTATCAAGTATTCGCCAGTTCCATAAATAGTTTGTAATGTTCCGTTTATATAAAAACTGTCAAACTTTTACATTTGCTATAAACTTACCTAACAACTTTTTTATTTTTTTTTTGCTTACCGTTGATGTTTTTTTATTACAGATTGTGAAATTCAAGACTGTCTTCGCTGTGGCTCGAAGGGTTGTATCAAATGCGCGGATTTGATGGTGTACCCTTCCAGAGAATGTGTCTCCAAGTGCCCTTTCGGTCACGTCCAAAAGTGGAGCACGATGGTAGATTACGTGGGAAAAATCTGTCAGCATAACGGAAACTTTTTAGGACTCTCCAACAATGCTATGGCAGTCTTAACTGGCGTAGTGACTGGTAGTATAGTGTGTATAGTACTTCTAACGTGTGCTGTGTTGTATATTAAGTTTAGAAGAAAAACGCTTCCGCCGTTAAGTGAAACCAGCTCAGAAATAGATGATTCTCCGGAACGAAAAGATTTCGTTAAGCAATTGGAGACTTTAAGACCTTATGCTCAAAGTTATTTAGATATGCTGAATGACACCAGACGACAGATAAGAGAACTACATTCCGATGGAGATACTTCCGCTATTTCTGCCTACAGACCCGTGATTAGAGATTTGGCGAAGATTTTACTGCTTCTCAACAGGCCTGTAGATCGGTTAGCGGTGCCTGACGATTGGGAACATCTATTTAACTGGGCGGATAAGGTTCTGAAGAGGTAAGCAATATTTTTATCTTTTTGATGATAAAGTTGCTCACGTGAGTCCATCTAAATCTATCTAATTAACCTTCTTCGGTCCATCTTTGGACATCTATAGTCTATATTGACTATAATATATATAAAAAGAGGTTTAATTCTTTGTAAGTAGGTATATTTAAAAAACTCTTAGAAGGGCTACATTAAAATAACAAACGTTTTCGGAATAATAATTCCATCATCAGGTTAAAAGCAGGTTAACATGCCTGAGCACCAAAATATTTGGGTAAAACCCTTTACAGAAGTTAAAGTTGCCAAAAAATGTACATATGGTTGTTAAAAATGAAGGATGTTTAAGATTTTATTAGATTTAACTTCAGGCAACATATAACCATGCCTCACGTAAGTACCAGCGTCCGGAGGGTAGACCTCTATTGGTATTATTTGTCCCTTGGCATACAAATGTACGTTTGTTGGTATCTTTGAAAATACTAGAATTTCAGTTATTAATTTAACACGTGATTCACGCTGAGTAATGAGTCACGTCAGTTAAATTACATAAATTAAGTTTAATCCAAATTTAATGCAAAAATATCATAAAAATCGACGAATGTTGGAGCATTTTTGTTTAAATTTATTAATTGATTTTTTTTGTCTTTGGAACTGTATTTAGCATACAATTTCAAAAATAATACCGATAAAAATTAAAATCTCTTAAAAAACTTTTTTGAAACTTCGAAGAACTCTATCACATGCTTTCCTAAGATCAAAGAATACCATTTAAGTGTTTATTTCTGTATTTTTCCATCAACTGCCTATAATGAAAATTGCATGTGTTGTTGATCTGCCTTGCATAAATCCAAACTGATTTTCAGATTTTTCAATTTCTTCAGGTATCTGTCTATCAATTACTCTCTTCTGTTCAATCACAGATTAAACCTCTTAATTTGTTATTTTATATCAATCTAAACTTCCTAATTTTGAATTTTATAAATAACTGATCCAGGAAACGTTTAATCATCACTGACCTAGTTGCCCAGTATCGATGGTAAAATTGCATCTCTGGCCATTGAGAAGCCCATCGGCAACTAAACTGTCGCTACTTCGTCTTATTGTTAATATTGAGAATCTGGGGGCTTGTAGCAGGGCAGCCAACGGGCGCCCCTTGACGTTGGCTTGTTTTAGTTTTACGAATTGCGTTGCTGTTGTGGAGATTGCCTGCCGGTCGATTTTCTGTCCTCTGATCTTGTACATTATCTGCAATCACGTTGAAAGTGGCCTACCAATACACAATTGTAACACTTTGGGCGCAAAAACACTTTTGTTTCAAAGAATCAGCTATTGGGCCAAAATATATCCCGAATTGAGTGGCCAACACCTGGGGCAACGTATTTAGATCGCATTCTTCCACTTCGGCACCACTTCTTACTTTTTGGGCATTGTGTTGATAGTAGGACACATTCATACTCCAATGCTGCGACAATAGCATCCTTCAATATTTGGTAGCGTTCACTTCCTAGTCGTAATGTCTGCTGGACATGTACATCGCGCAGGCCACCAAGGAAACATTCAATGGTGAATTAGTGTAGGAAATCTTCCGGAGTTTCGGGCCAAGCGAGTCGTGCCATCTTTTCTACTTCCGCTCCGTATGCTTGCACAGATTCGTTGGAGCCTTGGATAGGCACTTTTAGTTGACTCTGGTATACTTGCTTCAAATATTGGCTGCCGTATCTTAATTCTAGAGCCGATACGATGGTCTCATAGTTCTTTTGTGCGTCCTCTGGGATGTTTTGGAGGATTTCGACAGCCTTACCTCGAAGTGCTAATATGAGAGCAGTTGCTCTCTGTTCATTTGTCCATCCATTATTTTGTTCAACGGCTTCGAATTGTCTTCTATACACTGGCCAGAAGGTCTCGCCGTCAAATATAGCAGGCTTAATTATTCCATTGACAGGGGGGTAAATCCCTTCTAATTTACCTCCAACTCTCAGTTTCTGGCTCTTTTCAATTTCTAGTCGGATAGATTCAAGAGTTCTCGTTATCTCATAGTTTCTTTTCTCTACTTCTTGTTACTTAAATCTCTTTAATCATGTTTTCCTTTTTCTATTCGATTTCTCTTTTCATATCTTCATTTTCCCTTCGATTTTTCTTTCCGTAACTTCCTTACTCACTTTTGAGGTTTCTATTTTTGATATAAGTAAGTCTCACGAGCAACTCTCTGTCTTCCAGACGACGTTTCTTTTCAGCTTCTTTTTCTTCCTGACTACGTTTCTCTTCAGCTTCTTTTTCTTCCTGTCGACGTTTCTCTTCAGCTTCTCTTTCCTCCTGACGATGTTTCTATTTAGTTTCTTTTTCTTCTCTTCGGCGTTGTTCCATTGAGGCAATCATATCTCGAATTTCCTCCATCTTAGTATCACTTCTTATTTTTACTATAAAAATTCTCGAAAGTAACTTCTTTCACCTAATCCAACTTTATTCGTTTGTTTATCGGTCTAGGATGAATCAAACACTGTATTTGTTTTTGTCTTTGGTTTGTTTGTTTTTTCTTTGATTGCATTTTGTTTTCAATGTGCCTCCAGGAAGTTGTTCCATCATTTTCGTGGTCTTCCTACTGATCGTATTCCTATTGGGGAACCGTCTCTTGCCATCTTTACTACTCTATTTGTTGTCATTCGGCTTCTATGATTGTTCCATTCTACTCTTCTATTTCTTACCTAGTTTTGATGTTCTCCACTTTGCATCTACGTCGTATATCTGTACTTCTAGCTCTATATTGTCTTACCATCAATTTTTCTAAGTGTTTTCATCTCCGCTATTTCTAACATCCTTTTTGTCCTCTCTGTGTCAGGTCTTGTTTCTGTCGCCTATGTTATTATTGGTTTGATGACTCTTTTGTAAATTCTGCCTTTCTTTTTTTTTCCCGATATTTTTATTTCTCCATATTGATTCATTTAGGCAGCCTGCGGCTCTGTTTGCTCTATTCACTTGATCGTCCACTTTAGTTTCGAGCTTTCCGTAGTTAGATAATGTGATGCCTAGATATTTAAACTCCATCACTTGTTCTATTATCTGACCTTACAGCTCCAATTTACATCTTGGTAAATTTGCTGTTGTAACCATGCATTTTGTCTTTTTTGGGGAAATAGGTTCTCCCCTCCTCAACCTATTTCATTAGAGACTATAAAGTGTAAACCCATGCCAAAAACAGATCACTTGAGAAAGGCAATCAGCCGAAACAGCTGTAGTGATAGAATTTAAAATAAATTTTGTGAAGTTTTGAAAACAAAGTTTTCAGTGTTTTATTGTTACAAATAGTTATAGTTTTAGCTGATAATTTGGTAATGACATTAATAACAGAAATGCTCCGACAATATTGTACTAGGTTGCGTTATATAATCTTTAATCTCAATTTGTTTTTTTTTTAGATATAAAAGAATGAGCGAAACCTCACATCTTCAAGTAGCCCAATTAGTTGACTTCCTTCAGGGACCTGCAGTCACGCCTGATCTAACCAGAGATATTGACAGTTCCCGTGGTAGCACCACTATGAGTACCTTTAAGCCCAACCAGGTGTTCGGCTCCAGTTTAAGCTTGCAAGACATAGCTATCAACAACTTCACCAGCAACTACGACTCGAAATGCCATCTACCTCTCAATCCTCAATGGAAGTTCGAATACTCGCTGGTCAATAACTTGCCCTCTTCGGAATTCAACCCTGCTTCGTGGAAGAATAGCAAAGAGTATTTGAATAACTCAATATTCTTGGAAGATGACTTCTACCAGCTTGGGTTCAGGCCGCAAGATGAAATTACGACTGAGTTGTAGATAAATTTTTGGTCAGTGGTAGCAATGACTAATGAAAACAGGGCAGTTTTTAATAAATAACGAAAGAAATTTATAAAATTGTATATTTAAAATACAATTTATCTTTTGTAAATATCATATATTGCAAGATTAATTACGAAAGTAAAATTACATTAGAATATACATAACTTTGGAATAATCATTCGTCTAGCTCGAAAATTTAGTACATTTTTCCATGTAAGATGAAGTATAGCACACCATTGTTACTTTTTAATTTTATGGCATAGATCTTTGTTTGCAGTTTTTGCATTAATAATAATTATAGATTCTTTATTATTATCAATATATTTTAAATTTTTCTTCCGCTAATGGACTAGTTATACAAAATTGGATGTTACACAATAAATATTTATGCATGTTTGTGTGCATATTGTGCATCTTGTATACACTGACCCGAACACTAAGTTTATTTTAAGTAAAATAAAAAGTATTAGAGAAACTGCAATTTTAATAAATTATTTTTATTGTATGTTCAATAACAAACCATTAAATAAAAAACGAATACCAAAATATTGACTAATGTAACAACAATTAAAATTTACATTTTAGTATTCCTGGGTAAGATATTTTTCAAATCAATATCATAAAATATTCCTAAAATATGAATACTAAAATGGGGTATTGCCTCCTCGAGCTCGAATAACAGCTCTCATCCTTTCTGGCATAGACTGGATGAAAGCAGCAATCTCATTTTGCGGTATTTGTTTCCACTCGTTTATTAGCGCCTGTTCTAACGCTACTACAGTTTCAAACTCGCCATAATTTTGAATAACTACCCTTCCCAAGTTGTCCCACAAATGCTCTATCGGGTTAAGCTCTGGATTTCTAGGAGGCCAGGCTAGTAACTGAATGTCAACATCTGTAAAGTATTGCGTTGTTATACTGGCTATGTGTGGCCGAGAATTATCCTGCAAGATCCTAAAAAAAATGTTTTACCTAAAAAATGCATATAAGGTAACTCATGTTCTTCCAGACATTCCCTAATGTACCTATCAGCATTAAGGACACAATGCCCCTACCATAACAAGATCTGTAAGGGCTTCCAAAGAAATGTCGCCTCATACCATTGTACCTTCACCAATAAACTGCATTCTAGGAATTAAACATTGGGCATGGCGTTCTTAAGGCCTTCTACAAACTCTTTGGCGGCCATCAGGTAAATATCTCGTAAAACGAGATTCGTCTGTAAACAGAACGTTTCTCCAATCTTTCATATTCCAATCTACATCTTCCTTTTTGTGTGCCGTGCTTGTATTCAAGCGTTGGCTATCGTCATATTGACAAGCTGATGAAATGATTCTCGGTCGGCAGCTAGATGAAACAGTTCCTCGACCGTTCGACCTGTCCATTGTCTAATGTTACGCAGCCAGGACAGTTGTTTTCTTCCGACCCAGCGTTTTCCTTCGATTTTGCCCTGAATAATTAACCGGAGTAAGCGATATTTAGGTCCTCTCATTATATGACCGAAGTATTGGACCTTTCTCATTTTGATGATGTTGATCAATGTTCGCTCTTTGTGCACGGTCTCTAGCACGCGTTCGTTAGATATGTGTGCTGTCCACGGGATTCTGAGCATGCGACGGTAACACCATAACTCAAACGCTTCTAATTTGTTAAGATTTTTTATTTTTGTTCTCCAGGTTTCACATTCATAGAACAAAGTGGACCAGACGTAGCACTAGACGTAGACCAATCTACATGAGCACGACAGAATTCCAAGCGTTGAATTCCAATAAAGGGCGTATAGCAGGTACATAAGGTGATAAATTGTGTTCGCTTAATCTACGACGTACCGTGTCAGTTGAAACTATGGTACTATGAACATCTACTAGTCTCCTAGTCAAAGCTGTAGCAGTAACTCTCCGCTCTCGAAGCACTTGATATCTAAGAAACAGATCTTCCACGGCGTTTATTGACCCTGGTCTTCCCTGGACAGGTCTTCTTAAGTAAGAACCAGTTTCTTGAAATCTGTAAGCATCGAAAATTGTGCTTCGCGGAACGCCAAGCATATCTTCGATATATCGAATGGAACGCCCATTATTTCATTTGTTCTGCTGGTACTTGGTCGTCAGTGTCTTGTTAGTTATCTAACAGAGAAGCACCACGTGAAGGTAAGGTTGACATTTGACTAGAAGGCGGCCGTAGCTCATTGGCTATAATACTGGTTTACCAAGCCGGACGACTTGAGTTCGATTCCCGGTACAGACATCAGAAATTTTTCAAATTCTAATTTAACTGAGCAGCCACCGTGCTTAGGAGAGCACGTAAAAGCAACATAAGTAGTCATTACTACTATAATCCCGAGCTAGAAGGTTACACGAATGGAAGATGTACAATAAGCCAATTGGCTGAAGTATGGCCGGTTTATTATCACAAATGGCGTCGGAAAAAAAATTCATATTATAGAAAAACCAATTTTTCATTATAAAAAACTTGAGATTGAAAAACTGATTAGAGAATATTAAAACAATTTAAGAAGAGAATTGCCTTAGATATAAGTAAATATGTATCTATAATAAAAGTACATAGTGCACAGAAATACTTTATATTTAAATAACATTGTCCCAATTATGCCCTAAAATTAACAATACACCTGATTACTTTAACAGTCCCAGGTAGTACTTCTAGCAAAGCTGCCACTGTACTTGTTCAAACCAAAACGTACTAGTCAATTATTTTTTTACCTTTTTACATATTTTTAGTTTAGGAATTTAGATTTATTATTTCTGTAAATTTATTAATAAAATGTACAGTTTGCTAATAAAATATTACATTAAATGTTGTTTTACTTATGTTTAAAATTAAAATATTAAAAGATCTTGTAATTTATGCATCAGTGGCTACCAGTTCACCCCATTTGCCGTAATCACATTTTTAACCTGTTTTCTATTCTTTTCACCATCACTTTGCCTACTTATATTCCGCTTTTACTGTACGTTAGCTACACAAAGTATTTCTTTAGTATATATCAATATCCTATTTATTGCTTATATTATTGGTACTTTACATTTGACCATATCTGACATTAGCCCATCATTTTTTCATATTTTGTATATCTGCTTGTTTTTTAAAGTACTTTTATCCCTCTTGTTAGTTCGTGCCATGTATTTCTTTTCGATATTAATTTTGTTTGTGTTGCTCCATCTATTCAGGCATTTTCTTGATCTTATTTTCTAAAGAAATTGTAAAACGAATAGTTTTACTAATGGTTCTATTTTTAATGTTAAAATCGCTGATCTTAGTTTTCGGAGATGATGAAATGGATCCAGTTGCATATATCTCAATGAAACTTATTACATTCGATTCGTAAGAGCGGGATATTTTGTGAACAAAAAGGATGATGTGGAAATGAAAATTTCATTATTGGACAAGGAAAATGCATAAATTTATAATTCGGAAAAAATTGACGGATATGAGTTCCATATTACTACTCGATGACGGTCTCCGAGGCCCCAGGTGCTCCTGTGCCTCGTCTTATGGAGTTTTGTGAAAATTCGATATAAATCAGTGTAAACTCATTACTCAGTGGTTTTTGGGGTCGCTGAACACTAATATCATGTCGGCGATAGTGTGCGAGGCACCTGGTGCCCAGGACCTTAGCTCTTTTAGCGTCTCTTAGTGTTTTGTGGAAAGTTGATACAAAATCAGTGCAAACTCGTTACTAGGAGGTTTCTGGGATCGCTGAAAACTAATATCATGTCGGCGATGGTATACGGTGCATCTGGTGACCAGGATGGGTCTGGTCTCCTGGAGTTTTGTAGAATTCGATACAAAATCAGTGCAAACTCGTTACTAGCGGGTTTTTGGGGTCGCTGAGCATTTATATTATGTCGAGAATGGTCTCCGAGTCACCTGGTACACAGGGTGAGCTTCGTCTTCTGGAGTTTGTCCATCGGAGTGCAATGGAAAATTATTCATCATCATAAGTGGCTCGACAATCTGTTGTGGATCTTGGCATGCTCACAAAGAAGTCGCCACTCCTGTCGATTCCTGGCAACTTCCCTCCATCTTCTAACCTTTAGGTTGAGTGATTGTGTATTGAATTTCCACAAAACTCCTCATGGTATTCGTGTTCAGTAACGCCAAAATTCCCCGAGTAATAATATTGAACTCGTTTCCGTCAATTATTTCCGAATTACAAATTTATCATTTTTCATCACTTCGAAATGCACTTAGAAAAATTCATTTTCCTTGTTCAATAATCAATTTTTATTTCTACATCATCATTTCTGTTCTTAAAATGTCCTGACACTCTTACGAATCGAATGCAATAAGTTTCATTGAGTTTAATCCAACTGTAAAAATTTGGTAGGTTTTGAGCTTTTTACTGCTTCATTGCCTGTATTTTGGGTATTTATTTTAAGAGTGTTATTACAGATAATATTTATTACAGGGTGCTTTACTTAGATCCCGCAATAGATTTTCTTTCAAACCATGTAATAAACTTGATTTGATTAAATTTGAAGAACTTTTGTTAATACTTTTTGAGAATTCTTCGAATTGGTACACTATCTCATCTCTGTAATAGGGCAGATATAATTCCGAGGTACCTAAGTTTTTTTTTATTTTGGATTTAAGTAGAAAAAATTTAAGATTTCGGGAAATTTCAACGAAAATACTTAAATGAAACGACTTAAAATAAATTATATTTACATAACTAACCACACAACAACGCCAATACGAATCTGTAAGCTTCCATGACTAGTCTCAGAACAAATTATTCGTCTTCCGTGTTTGGAAGTGATGTCTTTTTATACGTCCCATATGTGAGTCTATCTTAACGTGTTACTATCTTTGTAAGTCACTCCTTCAAGAACAGGAAAGGGCTGTATGAGTACGGTAACTCGAGTGGATACTCAGCATAACAGAGATGAAACATGAGGATTCACATCTGAATATTCTGAATTCGTTAGTTCTGAGTTATTGTATGTGAATTGTTCCCTCGGCTGTTGATGACGATTTCCTGTATAATCTGCAATGAAATCGAACTGTAAATAAATTAAGCAGGTAGATCCGCCACAGTCGTGTGGATGTTCAAATTTTCATATTTTAAATCCGATTTTTTTAGAAATATGTCTGATGTCTCGTCGAGGTGAAGAGGTGAAACACCATATATATATATATATATATATATATATATATATATATATATATATATATATATATATATATATATATATATATATATATCTGACTATCCATATGGCACCCATACATTTCCAAATTTTCATATGATATGGCACCCACCTACTTTTGGTACCCGTATATCGGGTGCCGAAAGTTTTTTGTGTTGAAAAGCTAGAAAATCATAATATTTAGGCAACAAACACAGTTTTAGGGGGGTGCCAAATTAACAGTAAAATAAAAATTTGGGTGTATTTGTAGTTACATTTTTTTCCGCAAATGTCTCTAGTATCGCCGCGTATATTTCAAAGTATACATTCTACGACATTTGATCGTACATTCGGCACCCCGAAATTTGTCAACCCTGCAATTCGAAAAAGTCTTATTACAGAAGTTGTGCTGTTGTGAATAGTTACTTTTATTGATACTCGTGTTGATAAATAAATTGTGATGAATTCTTCGCGCGCCCAGAAAATGTTGGAATTAGCGGGTAAGTACAAAGAATATATTTTTTGTAATATGCATATTTTCAATAATTTTCCTTTTCTTAAATTAAAAATACAATCGAACTATTTTGAACTTAATTTTTTTTTATTTTATATTTTCAAGAAATTGCTGCGTTTATATTATATGCTAGGTAAATATTTGTTCTATATCTCATTTTTATAAATCAAATATTAATATAAAGTTAAATTTAAAAAATATACTTTAGTCCCGTACACCCATAATTCATGTTCTGGTTTATGCTTTTGGATCTAAATATTTACAAGCGCTTATTCATACTACTGTACAATAAAAAACCATTATACTCATTATTACTTTAATTGCGGCAAAAAATATTATATTTGTATATACAAATGAATTTATACCATTTTCGTGTCTAAAGCCCGAATTTACAATAAAACGGCAATAATAAAATACCTAGAATTAACATTGATGTTATTTAAATAATAAACCTATGAATTCTTAAGAGTTCCAGTTTACCTTCAAATAAAAAACAGCGATTTTTTCAACAATTGACAAAAAAACAATCTTATATATGCAATAGTTATTTTAAATAACAGTAATAGATTATGAGGTAAAGAATTTACCGTTTTATTAAAACAGTAACGGTATAGGGTAAGAAGAAAGCGAAAGCGCTATTTTCACGAATATCGTTCATGTTAATTTCAAAAGACTATCAAACGCTCTTTTGTAATCGATTAGAATATTTTTTATAAGTTAAATTATTTCTATGAAATTTATTTATTTTAAACTAATTACTGTAAATCATATAATGATATTTATGATGTACCGTTCAAATTAATATTAATAAAACTAAAGAAATGTTGACTTTGTTTAGTTAATTCGACAAAATGAATTTTACATAAATTCGATTAATTCAGCTGTAATCACTTATTGAAAGAATATTTTAGATACATCAAGGAACGAATAGAAAGCACTTGGTTACGTTCAATTAGCTTATTAAAAACCTTTATTTCGACTTATTAGGGCCTCTTAGTGGGGTGATACACGATGAGAATTTTTGCGATCTTTTTGGGATTTCCTAGTAGGTATAAAGCGCGCTATCTTTTTCTAACGCCAGTGTAAGATGGCTTAAAAAAAGATAGCGGAGCATTGGGAATTTTCTATTCTGACAAAATTGTCAACGTGTGTCTCGGGACTTAATAGCATTCTTTTAATTTATATAGTTTTTGTTTACGTTTGTCTAATAAGCTTGCTATAAAATAATTAAAGAATAATAAGGAAGTTAGGTCAACATTCATAAAATTAAAACAATTAAAAATCACTGCCGCTTATTACCGCAACTATACTTTAAAAAAGATATTGATCAACAACAAATTAGGAAATAAAGATAAAATATTAAAAGCGGAATCTATGAAATAATCTGCAATTCTTCTGACTCTTTATATATGTATATATCGCGAAAACCGTACGTAACTTTGAATTTAGATTTAAGGAGCATTTAAATTCTTTGCGGTTACATAAAACAAATTATAACGTAGCGAAACATATGTTCAAAAACAAACACACCATTTTCCATAGACAATTTAAAAGTGATCTTCTTCTTCACGTGCCATCTCCGCGACGGAGGTTGGCAATCATCATGGCTATTCTGATCTTAGATGCTGCTGCTCTGAATAGTTCAATTGATGTGCATCCGTACCATTCCCTCAAGTTACGCAACCATGAGATTCTTCTTCTTCCTACACTTCTCTTGCCCTGGATTTTCCCTTGTATAATCAATTGAAGTAGGTTGTATCTCTCATTACGCATAACATGCCCCAGGTATTGCAGCTTTCGTGTCTTGATGGTTTCCAATACTTCCATTCTTTTGTTGATTCTTCTCATGACTTCGTTGTTTGTTACATGCTCGGTCTATGATATCTTCAGGATTCTTCTATACACCCACATTTCAAATGCTTCCAACTTTTTAGCAGTCGACGCGTTAAGTGTCCATGGTTCTATCCCATAAAGCAGAGTCGAGAAAATATAGCACCTTGCCAGCCTAACTCTCAAGTCCAATTTTAGTTCTCTTGCACAAAGTACTTTTCTCATTTTATTGAAGTTTGTACGTGCTTTCTCTATTCGAACTTTGATTTCTTTGGAGTAATCGTTTGTGTGATTAATTATTGTGCCAAGATAGTGGTAGTTTTCAACTTGTTCTAAAGCACTACCGTTAATTGTCAGGCTTTCACCATTATTTTGGGTTTTTGATATCCTCATAAATTTGGTTTTCTTGGTGTTTATTGATAATCCATATTCCTCTCCATACTCAACTATCTTGTTCATTAGCTTTTGGAGGTCTCGAAGGTTGTATGTTATTATGATAGTATCGTCCGCATATCTAATGTTGTTAATTGGTGTTCCATTGACCTTGATTCCTGCTGTTTCTCCCTCAAGAGCTCTTTTCATAATTTCTTCAGAGTATGCATTGAATAGTAGTGGTGACAATACACACCCCTGTCGCACTCCTCTTTTAACTTCGAACTCTTCTGATGTGTGTTCATTAATGCGTACGTGTGCCTGCTGTTTATAATATAGATTTGTTATAATTCGAAGGTCATTGTGTTGTATTTGTTTTGCTTTGAGGATGTCCATTAGCTCTTTGTGGCGGACTTTGTCGAAAGCTTTGTTGTAGTCTATGAAACAGACGTACATATCTTGGTTCACATCCAAGCATCTCTGGATTAGTACGTTGAATGCAAATAGAGCTTCACGGGTACCTACGCCATTACGGAATCCAAATTGAGTTTCTTCAATATCCATATCAAGTGTTTTGTAGATGCGTTTATGAATGATCTTTAAAAACAATTTAAGTGTGTGAGACATCAGGCTTATGGTACGGTGGTCAGTGCATTCTCTAGCATTTTTCTTTTTTGGGAGACAAATGAATGTTGAGGTCAACCATTCGTTGGGTATGTCACCCGATTGATAAATTTTATTAAAAAGCTTTAAGAGGACATCAATGTACTCATTTTCTATTATTTTAAGGATATCAATAGGCAGTTGATCTGGCCCCGGGCTTTTTCCGTTTCTGGTGTTCTTTAGTGCGTACATTATTTCTTCCTTTGTAATTTCTGCACTTGTTTCTCTGTCCTCGAAAGACAAGTCTTGTGGGTTTCCTCTTTCGTCGTCGAAGAGCTCTTCCATATACTCTTCCCATCGTTTTAGTTTTTCGTCAGTCGTTATCATAGTGATTAAAAGTGATACATATGGTCAATAACGGCTTAAAACTAGATCTTTTAAAAATCTTTGAAAGCCATAAAGCAGTTAGACAAGGGAAACCCCTTATGAATGAATTGTATTGCCTTATTTTCGTCGCCACTTTAAAGTTGTCTACCTGCCCTTTGATTAGATTTAAGGAACATTTAAATTCTTTGCGGTTACATAAAACAAATTATAACGTAGCGAAACTTATGTTCAAAAACAAACACACCATTTTCCGTAGACAATTTAAAAGTGATACATATGGTCAATAACGGCTTAAAACTAGATCTTTTAAAAACCTTTGAAAGCCATAAAGCCATTAGACAAGGGAAACCCCTTATGAATGAATTGTATTGCCTTATTTTCGTCGCCACTTTAAAGTTGTCTGCCTGCCCTTTGATGTAAATAAAAAATACCCCTCCCGCACTATTTGTTTTTCTCTTTTGTTGTGGCTGTATATTATTTTGGAATAATATTAACTTGTTTAGCTAAGCTCCTTATTATACTTCTGAAGTTAACTTAAGAAGCCGAAATATATATTAAGTTATTTAATAAACTATTTGAAAGTAACTAAGTGGCCATATATTAAAAAAGCAGCTATAGAAATAATAGAAACCTATATATTATTTGATCAGACTTTAAACAATTACACAACGTATCGAAATAATTTTTGCTAAATAAAGGAAAATGACATGTAGTAACGATATAAGAAAATTTATTATTTTTGACATGTAAAAGATAATTTAAAAAATAATACTATGTGAAATATCGAACATTTCCATTAGTGAAAATTCAAAAATATTATATCTAACACATAGACTTATTTATATATAACAAGTTTATAAATATTATTATGATATGCTTTTCACAATAAAAAAAATAGTTGGTCCAATTACTTGGGATAGACATTTTTGAAACACAATACACAATTTCTGGATAGATTCCTTTCTTTAATTAGAGTTTAATATAAATAGTATGTAAAAATCTTCATTGACGGATATTTTACAGGCTACGAATTTGAGTCATTCAAAAATTTTACCTACTTACTGTAATAAATATTAAGATTACATATTTCTACCCTTAAAAGGTTTTTATTTGACCAGCGCTTTGTGTACTGAATCTTAGGAACAGGGTTTTCCCGAAAATTACCTAAGCAATAATGCAACTCAAGCTATGTAACGCACGCACGATAGGCCATTTATTAGTGACTAGGAAGGCTATATCAAAGCTCCGAAATAAAACGAAACTATAAATAGTACATGTGATTAGACTATTAAGTTTCCGCGTTACAAATTTATCATTTAGTATTTAATTTAAATTAAATTTCTTAACGTAAGAATTTTATTTCAAATATTTCACTTATGGTGACTTAAAAGGAGTTACTAACTTTGCTTATTTTTATTATGGCATCATAAACTAATTATGAATTATATTTATAAGTACATAACTGATTTATCGAGCTACAAGACAGTCATTTTAGTATAATTTATAAAGTATAAATTAATCGTAGCTATTTCTTAATATAAGTTCAGAATTTATTCTAGTAGGGTTTTTAATAAAACAAAACTCGCCAAAATAGAACCGATTGTATTATTCAGTTTTTTGTTGCCTTGTTTATCACCATGTATTAATTTTTGTTTAGGTGTACAATCCACTTCTAATTGTCCAAAAAAAGAACATAAGGTTTGTTGATGTTTTACCTTTACGAGATCTATAATATGTAATATATTTTTGGTAAATTTTAGAAAGCTGATGCTCACCATTCTATATGTTTGACGAATGATCATCAATCTTCCTCAAACACATTTGTTGACCTCGAAGTATATACTTATATATCTTAAGGCAGTCTAATATTCTTTAATAAAAATTTGTCGCTTTGTAGGTAGCAAAAGACAGCAATTGCGCGTCTGTTCCTAAAATTTTAAATCCTGAGATAAATAATGTTGAAGGAAAAATATCATTCCCCATAAGTTGTGAGCCTGTTAAACTTGTAGCCGATTATAGTTCTGATGAATCGGTAAATTAATGCAATGTTTTTATCAGAACGACTTGTAAATTATTTTTGTTTTAGGAAACCAATGAAATATGTAGCAAAACTGCGACCGAAACATCAATTACTGATCTGCCTGCTTCTATTTATGATTTTGCACCTTCAGATGTATCCGTAAGATTATTAAAATGAAAAATAATAAATAAATTAATTACTCTGTTTTTTTTGGCTTTTAGGATAGTACTGAATACTATGATTCAGATAAAGACCCTGAGTTCGGAATGGATGAATCAACCAAAAGTAGCTCTTCTGAGAGCGATGCAGTTTCATGTTCATCGGAGGATGTTGCCTTAGAGGTGAACTAATAGATTAATTACTTATTGATTCGTGTTAAATTACTAATATATTTAAATTTTTAGGACCCATTGAACAATGAAAATTTAAATTTAGAATCCGACACCGAAATCGAAAACCAGGATCCTGAAATTTCGGAAGATCATCCTATGAACCAAGCAAAGCGCATTCGTCTTAAGAACCATTGTTACTTTTGTGATACAATGGTTTTACAGTTTTCTCGCCATATCGAGAGAAACCATCCCGACGAAATTGAGGTCCAGCGCATATTGTCTAAACCAAAGAACAGTCGCGAAAGGAAAGAACTTTTAGCAAATTTGCGCAAAAAAGGCAATTTCATCCTAAATTCTGAAGGCTGCAAAAGACCACAAAAGACATCGGTACTTTTGAATGAAGAAGATTATTTACCATGCACAAATTGTTATGGATTTTATTCAAAAAAACAATTGTGGAAACACAGAAAAGTTTGTGCAAAAAATCTTAACAGCAGTTCAAAGACTGCTCAGTCCGATGGTCAAAACTTTTTGACCAAACAAACAAAAGTTGATGAGCGATTAAGAAATCAGGTTTTTCCGCGGATGCGACCAGATTCTGTTTCCCTTGTAGCCAAAAAGGATGAACTGATATGTGCATTTGGCTCTCGCTACATATCGGTACATAGGGAAGCACATTTCGTTAATGTTGCATCAAGAAAAATGCGAGAGCTGGCAAAAATACTAATTGAAATTAAAAAATTGAACAATAATGTTCGAAATTTGTTTCACTCTCTTGAACCAGCCAACTTTGACCTGTTTGTGCAAGCCACCAAAATTGTTGCAAATTACGACGAAACGAACCAAGTATTCAAATCCCCAACTTTTGCCTTGAATATTGCTACGACCCTTAAACAATGCTGCGAAATAGCTATCGTATTTGTCCTCAAAAGAAAAGAATTTTATTCGACAATAGCAGCCGGTGAGGCGGAGGCAAATTTAAAAACACTAATAAAGCTGTTTGAATCTCATTGGAGATATGAAATAAGCAGTCAGGCCGCTAATGACTTAAGTATTAAGAAGTGGAATAAGATAACACTTGTTCCGTTATCGTCGGATTTAAATATTCTAAAAAAATATTTATTAGAAAAGGCAGTAGCCGCTATTTCAAAATTGCAATCAACTAATTTAAATGCAGAAGCATATACGTCGTTGGTAGAAATAATATTTTGCCAAGTAATAATATTGAATAGGCGAAGGCCTGGAGAGCTTGAAAGGATGCCGCTATTTTATTACAAATGCAGCGAAACAAATTGTAATGACCAAAAATATGAAGAGTTCGGCAATATTTTAACAGCCAGCGAAAAAATTTTGGTTAAAAAATTTAAGCGAGTAGTTATAAGGGGAAAGCGTGGTAGAGGAGTACCTGTGTTGTTTAGCCCAGAAGTCCAAAATCATATAGATGTCATGTTAAAACACAGGTCCAATTTTATTTCCGACGATAATCCTTACCTTTTTGGAAGGCCGGGATACCAGACACCAATTTGTGGATATAAAACTCTGAGTAAAATAGTTTCAAGGAGCGGTGTCAAAAATCCCCGAGCTATCACTTCAACCAGGCTACGGAAGCATTTAGCCACGATTACTCAGGTGTTTAGCATGACAGAGAATGATTTGGAACAACTTTCGACGTTTATGGGCCACACAACGGAGGTACATAAAAAGTCGTATAGATTGCCCAACGATATTTACCAAACGGCAAAAATTACAAAGTTATTACTTTTAATGGAAAGTGGTAATGGTGCCCAATATAAGGGAAAGTCCATAGATGAGATTGAAGTAAATTTGAATGAAAATTTATTAAATTCAAATTCCGAGGATTCAGATATGGATATAAATGACCGGGTTCCTGTTACAATTGATAATTCTCTTCCATCAACCAGTACCCAAAGTTTTGTATCTTCCGTTCCCGTATCCGAACATAAGGCAAAGAAATCAAGGACACTAGTTCCTTGGACAATGGAACAAAAAAAACTTGTAACTGAATTTTTTAAAGACCATATTACAACTAAGAGACCTCCAAAGAAAAGAGAATGTGAGCAGTTAATACAAGAAAATAAAAAAGTTTTAAGTAACAAGTCGTGGCTTAAGATAAAAGTGTATATCCAAAATTTATATTCAAAAAAAACCGAACTAACTAACTTGTAATTAAATTAACATTAATAGTATTGTAATTTTGTATCCATTTAATATTAAATAATATAACCTGATCACAAAGTATTACCTAATTCTTGTTTTAATACCATACACTGACCGTCAATGAAAAATATTTTATTAATTTAATAGTTTAAAGTTTTTACAAAATTTTCTTATAAATTTTACATCTTATTTAAATAATATCTGCAGTAATAATAATTATATAATTAGATAAAGTTCATGGGGCGTGTTTTCAATACTATTTACACGGAAATATTCAAATAAAGGGTTTGTTTACTACTAATTTATTAGAACCTTTTTTTATCGAGTATATTATTGTTTTAAAATAGATAGGCAAAGAAATACAAAAGTAATAAAAACATTTAAACGGCAATACCACGTATTTCATTTCTAAACTCCTTACAATAACAGCAATGAGAGGAAATTGTATTTATTTTCTACGTAAAAGTAATATTCGAATTAATTTTATTTTAATCTTACGAAACCCTCAAATTGATTTAAAAAAAATATTTCCCAGAAAAACAAAATAACAGAAATGGTACCCATTCCTCAAGCAATAAAAACTGGGCGGAACGGGAAGGTAACTTGTTTCTTTGAATGATGACCTCCTGTTGTGTTGTAAACTAAATCGTTTGCACATGTTAAATAAAATATAATACAAACATTAAACATAAAAATAAACATGCACAAGCAAATTGCATAATGTATAGAAATGACACACACCTATTACGAATGTGGTTAAATATGTTATGTATTTTAATTTAAATTTAGCTATATTTAAAAAATATAATCAACAGAATATGCAAATGAAGAATTTTTGGTAATTTGGGTAATAAAATAAAAATATTATATAAATGTTTATTTTATAGCAAGCTTATTAGACAAACGTAAACAAAAACTATATAAATTAAAAGAATGCTATTATGTCCCGGGACACACGATGAGAATTTTGTCAGAATAGAAAAATTACCAATGCGCCGCTATCTTTTTTTACGCCATCTCACACTGGCATTAGAAAAAGATAGCGCGCTTTATACCTACTACTTTTAGGAAATCCCAAAAAGGTCGCAACAATTCTCATCGTGTATCACCCGACTTAAGTAATCACTTACTATTCTTAAATAATTAATTTTATGAGTAAAGAAAATACAAACTGAAATAATAAATATTAGCAAATCTAAAATTATATGTAAAATTCTTTTACTGAAATTCGAAACATTATATGTATTACAGCATTTTGCATTCCATATTTTAACATAAATGTTCCTTGTAAAATGCCGTGTGATAAAAACGTTTTTGCATTAATTGAAATCGTTTAAAACCCAAATAATATGTAACTTATTAAATGCTTTTTACGCTATGTTGGGAACGCTTTTATTATAAAAGATAAATGTTTAATGTAACTTTTCAAATTAATTTAGGTATAAATACAAAGTTAAGTGACTCGTGGTGCTATTTAGGAACATAGTTTATTAATCTTTAAGAAATTAGAGGGTATCAAGGGAATGAAAAAAGAGAAGTGACAAAAGTAATACGTATTATATTACATACCCAAGCAAATATAACACATAATTGAAATATATATTAAGTAAATAACTTCTCGGTATGACACAGAATTGAGGTTGCGGCTAGTCGCAAAGTAAAATGTTGGGATATCCCTTCATACCCGTGCCACAATAGTATACTTTCAACTCGCAAATCAAAAGGACGCCGACAACAAGAGATTCATTTTTAATACCATAAGAAAAACAATAAATAAACTATAACGATAAAACAATTCAATAGGCAAAAAATATCGCAAATTGATAATAGGATAAAATATATTATGTAGATAAAGAAACAATAATATTAAATAATTAGAAATTTTTATTAACAATTACAAATTATAATAATTCATAGAAACACAAAAAATTATTCAATAAATATAAATATGAATCTTAAAATTTTTATAAATATATTTTGAATAAATACTGGTGTGTAGATGGAGGTCGCCAAAGGCTTCTGGTGACCTTCCACTTTAAACATTATTTTCATTTTACACTGGTCCCCAATTCTTCTGTTTAAATTATAATTATGTGGTGTGGAAATGAAAAAATATTCGTGGCCAGGTTTGAATTCCACGCCAGTTGGCAATGGCGAGAATGGTCGGAATGTAATTGTATAATACGTCTTCTGGTATGGTTTATCGCATACAGCTATTATACGAGGATTTGGTCTTATGATCCGGCATGTTTGATATTCGAATTTTGAAACACTATATATTATATAATTTTCCATTCGCTTTTTATTCGTTCCGTTATTCGGTCTATTATAAAATGGACAAAATATATTCAATTGATCATATCCCACTTGATTCACTTCGATGGAAAATTTATTTTTTTGAAAAATGTTATTAGAAATATTCCAATATATATCATATGTAGAGCCACCGGAAATGGTGGAAACAGCATCAACAAATTGCAATAAAAAAAGTACGAAACGTAATGACAACATCTTAATCAACCGTTTGTCTGCGAGTTGAAACAAGACTAAAAAATATCATAAAGCATACAATAAACAAAGCTCACGTGAATTTGTTTGTCTTATTGGTTGTTGAAGATATGATGTGCGCAGTGCTGATTGTTCCAACACGTGCTGCATATAATAATTTTATTCTAATAAAATATAAATATGTCAAAATATTGCTCAACTTTTACAATATTTCACTTATCCTAATATACCTGGGGTGCTCGACAAGGATCCAAGCTAATAAATATGAATAAATTATAGCATTCATAAAACGGAGAACTACTCAATATTAGAGTATGTATTGGAAGTTGTTGAAATTTTCAAAATCACAACGAAGTTTTAAGCTCAATAAAACTTTAGTTATTATTTTGTACAATTTTGAAAACTTAATAACCGAAATCACAATTGTAGTTCCTAACTAAAAATTACAAATTTACATAATATTACTTATTAGACCGTCAATAGTAGTAAAAAAAGGTAGCCGGCCCGAATACGCATTTTTCTATTTGTATATTTTAAATACAACCACGTTTTAATTCGTACACATTTAATTTCATTCCAATGTTTAATATATAGATATATAAAATGAAATACATTATTGTGCATGTAAATATAAATATGTCAACTTTTGAAAACTTTAAAATAAATAGCATCTTATTCAATTGAATTTTAAATATAAAAATCGTACAAAGCTCAAAAATTTCTATATAAATTATGCGTAATTTTAAATAAAGGGTTTTTAAGTCGTTTATTATTAACGTTAATATAAAACATTAAGAAATTAATCTGTAAATGTATCTTAAAGAAAAAAACGCTAAATTTTTATGTGTTATTTTTTTACATTTAAAATTGGTAACCTGTGTTTGAAATTAAAGTGTAATACATTGTTAAACTAAATTTTAAAAAGGCATGCTATATACGAACATAAGGTCATCAATACATTACGTCTTCAAGTAGGTACTATACTTAGTTTGGACCCTTGTCGATCACCCCAGGTATATAGAACTTTATCCTAAATTTATTTCCAAAGAATTAATTCGGTTGTTTTAAATTACGTTGTTGGTATTTAAATTAAATAACTTATAAATTAGAAATAGTAATTAGGCAATTAATAAAATTATAATGATAATTAAAATAGAAGTATAGAGTAAACCAATCAAATGAAAAAATTATTGAAATTACAAAATTACAAATTGTAAAAATATTAATTTAAATTAAATGAGGAAGTTAAAGTTTATAATTCCTATTTAAAATAAACATAAAGAAATTTATTAATAAAAAAATTGTCAATTATAATAAATTTAAATTAACTACATTTGAATAATAACTAAAAATAAACATAACATATAAATAAGATACCAAAGAGTTTAATGAAATCAATATCAAAATTAATGCAACATAAGCAAATCGTGGCAACACAGCGGGTGTAATATGTATTGTAATGTAGCTAAAAAATATACATTGTGGGTGCCACATAGCCCTGAAAATGAGTAAAGTATACATCGGGTACCTAATGAATACGAGTATAAAAGGGGCCCAAAAGAATGGCGAAATATATAAAGAGAGTATAATTGTATTTCTAACAAATTCATAATTTTACATGTAACAGTATGATCTATCGTAAATTCTAATGTAATATACACAGGTACATATGCAAATAATCAATTCCTTTCGGTGGGTGCCAAATCTATACGTATATGTAGAGGTGCCATACAGATAGTCAGATGTATATATATATATATATATATATATATATATATATATATATATATATATATATATATATATATATATATATATATATATATATATATATATATATATATATATATATATATATATATATATATATATATATATATATATATATATATATATATATATATATATATATATATATAATATATATATAATAGATGATTTAAATAAACTTTGTTTCTAGTTGTATGCAACCAGTACTTCTTTGTAAATGGACTTATAATAACGAATTAAAGATATTTTTGGGAGCCATCTATACGATAGTCTCTGAACTAACTTCCACTCTCCTCTTCTGTCATCTACCGGCAAAAATCACAAATGAACCAAAAATTTGACTCAATCGGTAAATAAAAATCACCAAAACACATAACTGTCGAACTCCGCCTACTTTTCATATTCAGCCGGTCAGTGACCAATCTACGTGTAATGCAGTTACAGCGTTTGGGCACGCTCTTTTGTGGTGTGCAATAGTTTAGAGAATTCATTTTTATTTTTATCACATTTACAATTACCAGGTAAGCCTAAAAAGTGTTGCAAATATCTAGAATTGACTGCAGTAACAGAATTTTTATCGTTATAAAAATCGGCTCCACCACAGGCGTTGTCTACATACCTAGATTGACATATGCAAGATAGGTTTTGTTTTTAGTTTTGTGTTTTGACATTGTTTCATAAATATTTATAGTGTTTTAAATTGTTAACTCTGTATTTGTTAATTTAAAATCTTAAGACGATTTTAAAAGCTTTTAACGGCCTTCGATTTATTTTAGGATAAGACAGTAAACACAATGTTTAAGTTTATAAAGGCAAAAGGGCCCCATCAAAGTGCTGAACGGCAAAAATTGCAGAAAGAACTCTTTTTCTATAGAAGGGTAAGTTTTTACTTTACAAATACCTTTTAAACAACTTGATAATCTTTAGACACACAGTTGTGCTTTGAAATATTAGTTCCAATACCTGATCAAGTTTATCTACTCTTATCAATATAAATATCAGCAGGATAACAGGTGTTTGATAATACCTGGTAATTTTCATGGTAAGGTAAATATTGGGATTATTCTATTATTCAAGATAAAAATTTCAAAATGTTTGGCAGAGTATGATCTAGTTGTAAGGTTTCATAAAAAATGTTTATTCTGTTTTGTAATTGGGTTATACCTTAGATATCTTGAAAATAAACAGTATTTTATTAATCAAAATTTGTTGAGAAATAAGTAACCTTGGTACCTGAGGAAATAAATCAAATATTATCAAGTTAGGTAGGATGTAAATGGTTATTAAATGACTAGACTTAAACTTTTATACTAGTGATCTTTTGATGAATTATTTTTCAAAGATTTTAATATGTCCTTTACTTGAATAGATAGAATATATAAAATATATTTTATATGCACTAAAAAACATTCATTAGTTCATTCATAAACAAGTTCATTATACTGAATGACATTATACTGAAACCTAAATATGCCTTAGAACAGTGTGTTTTTACTTAAGGGTCACAAACCACCTAGGTAATTCTGAAGTCTTACTCAGGAGTTCTCTTCAAAAACTGGGTGAAAGTAAAAAAGCAAGTGTTTAGGTCCTACACACAACTTCAGTGGAACAAGTATACTTACCTGTTTATTCTTTAATATTTTTCTAATCTTGGTTATGTGTTTGAAATGTGCAAATAAACCTAATTCTGTTCTTAGTTTTATGTTAAACATTGAAAAGAAAGTTCATAAAGGTGGAAAGTGACAAAACTAATTAATAATTACAAAGCTTCCTTTTCCAACTCAGGATATTCTTCTTTTCTCTTCATCCAGAAGACATCAATTATTTGTGAACTGAATTTTTTGAAGCATCTTTGTGTAAGCTTAGTCAGTTTTACTGACTTGCGTACACAAGGATTTAGTATCGATCTATGTCCTTTGTTAGCTTGATAGTTCAATTATAGAAAGTAATTGAATAGTATCCGTCCAGTAATCTTTCTGCCATACAAGGAATGTAAGAAACTACTACTAATGATTGTCTTAATGCAATTTTAGACAATGTTTTAAACGCAAGGGAAAGATTCATCTATCATTTTTGGTAAATATGTTTTCTTCCCTTCTTCTATTTAAAATATTGGTTTGAAATATAAACATGAAATCCTAGTTATAATAGACAGACTCACAAAAATAATTCACATATTCAGACCTAGTGTCTTGAGGATACATTAACACACAACTTTTAATTCCAGACCTATTGTAAATACTTTATTCTGGATAGCAACTTGTGTGTGATAAGATTTTGATTTAGCTTGTTGATGAAGAGAACAATGTATTCATGTAACCTTCGGCATTATTGATTTTAATTTCACAAAAAGTCCTTTTTTCAGTCATACCTTTAGTGCCATCGCTACAAATAATGATGCATTTTGTCCAATTGATCTTATATCACAAGTGCTTTCTAAAGGTAAGTTTTACATACACTTACCAGTAGTCACAGAAAGTGTTTGTGAAAATGTCTTCTGTGGTGCTTTTACCTGCTTCAAAGTGTATAAATACAACAAACTGCATAATTTACATTCATCAAACTACAAAATAAACTGTAGGCTCTTCTTTGACATCTCCACAATTGATTGTGATGAAAATTACATTTTACATTATTTGTTTTGACTTGTCCATTTCTAAACTGGTAATTATTTTCAAAAATGATTATGTAGAGCATTGGAGCTTTATAGCAGCCAATTTGACAGTTGATTTACTTGGCCTCAGTTTCAGTTTTTATTAAAAAATGTCACTGTCCACATTTATGAGTTTACTTTTGATAGTTTTATCAGACAGTGATATATTTGTTTTTCTTGTCTGTCTACTACTTCACATAATTTAGACTATATCCATGGTTGCTGTACAATGGAATTGAATACACATGTATATTCCATTCTGTTCACTCTTGTCCCTAAGAATTTGAGGTGTGGGATATTTTCTTATGTAGAAGGCAACAATATAAACCTTTATTATAGAATTAAATGTTTGTAAAGCAAGGAACTACTGTCAAGAATTTTTTTAAGTTGATATACCAGATGACCCATGATACCAGATTTTCCAAAAAAAAATATATAGCAATTTGATTATAGTGCTTAAATCTAAGTAATAAACATTATTTATTGATTAATATTATCTTCATGCTCATTACTTAGTCTAATGATGACTTGATAATATAGTGGTCAAAGATGTAACATAGCAATGATCTTCCTTTTAGCTATCATATTACCAACACTTAAATACACCAGTTACAAGGCAGGTAGTCAATTCAAGCTGTCACTATTTAACTTGCTTAAGTTCCTTCTTTTCTTCTGGTGCCATACACTATGTAGCATGTAGATATTCATGTTTGTTGCATTATGCATAGGGGTCCTTCTTCTGCTCTTATTATTGTACTGGTGTCAGACATTTTGCACTAGTTTCTGATGTCTGAACCATGAATGTCATTTGCCACCTTCAATTTTTAGAGACCTTTTACTTTTTTTGTTTATGTTAGAATCTCCCTTTGGTTATTAGCTATTCGTAAGACCTCTTCATTTGTAATATGGTCAACCCATAATATTTTAAGGAACCTTCTGAGACACCACATTTCAAATGCTTCAACTGTAAGTGACCAGGTCTGGCTATCATACAGTCTTATTGGCCATATGTAGCAGTTTAAGACTCAAAGGAGTTTTGTGCTGATAAGCTGAAGCCTCTGAAGCTGGTAGGTGTTTAATCTAATAAAAGTATTTGTAGCAATGCTACTTGCATTTTCACTTCTTCATCACAGTCCCACTTTCTGTTTAAGTTTACTCCAAGATATTTAAATTTCTCAACTCCATCTATAAGTTGTTTTTTTTTTCAACTGTGCTTGCATATACATATACAGATTGAATGAATTTAAAACGGAACATACGAAATCAATGTATTTCGGCTCAACTCCGCTCTAGGTGGTTGGCCAACAAAAGGTTGTCAAATAATTATATTATAAAAATCCAATACTTCAGCGGGCTGCTGGATTCTGAATTCTTTCAAGAACAAGTCAAAACTCCACCCAAATAGGTTGCCTAGAATCACTGAAAAAACTAGACTACACAAGCAGTTATTATGCTGTCAAACCACTTATCGCTTCCTTACAGTCCAAGAGATAGAGCCGAAATTTTGAACTGATCAGTAATAAGACATTTCTCTATTGGAATATATTCATTGTAACTGGGTTAAGACTTTGCCTTACAGGCGGACACCCCTCGTGGTACAGGGGGTGGCTATACAGGGATGAAGTTGTCATTTTTTTCGGAAAAATTAACGATCGATAGATAATATGGCTGAAAATTTGCCAAGAGGTATATTTAAGAAAAAAATGTGATTTGTAAAGTAAATACGACTTTAGTTTGAAAAAAAACATTATCATAATATCATTTTAAAACTACAAAATATTCTATAAAAGATTCAGACGATGACGTAGAGTTTTATCAAATGTTTTAGAAAAGTTTTTCTAATTTTTTTTTCTTATCGGAAAAATCGTTTGAAAATTTTTGGAAAAAAATCATGGTATAACTGACAGAAAATCGAAAGGATTCTACAAATTAGATTTTACCTCAAAAAATTACGAAAATTTTCATTTACGGAAATTTTTTTGGAAAATTTTGAGGAAAACTCTACTTGACGCTTTTCAGAATAGTAACAGAAGTGAGCATACAAATTTTCAAATCAATCGGTATAAAAATGTCATAATTAAATCAGTTTGAAAATTGTTACCGAGACCTAAAATGCGCATGCAAGTGGTACATTTGATCCCGTTTTATGGCTCCCTGTAACAACCCAGCTGTCCGCTCTTTTCGATTTAGAGTTTTTAGGGGCTAAATAATGAGCCATGAAAATGGCGGACATATTACTAATTTTTCCCCAAAAAATTGCAATTTCACCCCTGTTCGCCACCCCTTATGTATCCACTCTCGCGTCCGCCCTTTGGGATTTCGTCTAGTTATACCAAGATCTTACTCTGGACAAATTTTCAGCCATATTATCGATCGTTAATTTTTCTGAAAAAAATGACAACTTCATCCCTGTATAGCCACCCCCTGTACCACGAGGGGCGTCCGCCTGTAAGGCAAAGTCTTAACCCAGTTACAATGAATATATTCCAATAGAGAAATGTCTTATTACTGATCAGTTCAAAATTTCGGCTCTATCTCTCCGACTATTAGGCAAGCTCCTCCTTCCTTTAAAGGAGACAGATAGTTGAACGATATTTTATACAATGTCTATCACCGGGTATGGATTTATTTTTGTCCAAGTTTTATATTGGTCCACTATTTCAAATGCAGTTCAAACAGACATATATTAAATTGTATGTTCCGTTTTAAATTCGTTCAATCTGTATAAGCTGCTGATTATGAATAATTTTTTTTTATGTTAATTTTGAGACCATATTCCTTCCTACTGTATTAATACTGTTTAATATCTATTGTAATTCTTCTATATTGTCTGCTATGGTAGCTGTATCATCAGCATATTGCAAATTATCAAATTATTTATGGGAATTCTATTTATTTTTATACCTTTTTTATTCTGCTGTGCAAGTTGAAAAATATTTTCTACATATTGGAAAAATATCCTTTGAGGGGATTCAGATACTGTTTCATTTCTTCCTCAATTTACCTTTTGATTCCAGTATAGATGTTAGATCATCCTCATATCTTCTCCATTTAGAGCTATCTCCCTTAACACCTGTATTAACACATCATATCTCACATTGTCAAATGCCTTTTGGTAATCAATAAAATTTTAATATTGGTGGTCCAGTCTGTATTTTCAGTCGTAGTATATAAGTTATGATTATCAGAGAAAAGGTCTAGTATATATGCTTGCCAGATTTTGTTTAGTTTGTTGTGATCTGTTATGGTATTGTCTTTTGTTATTTGTGAGTAGGTACTTTTCCTGAAGGTGTTTGTTAGGAAGTTGAAATAGTAGTTCTAGTTCCTCGCAGTATGTTTTGTAAAGAGTAGGTGTGCTTCCTCGGAATTTTTAATTATCCGTTTATTTTTGGTCTCCCTTATTTTCTTTTTAATTTGTTTATTTATTTCTCTGTATTCTCTTTTATTATTCTATAAATTTCTTCTTTTTTCCATCATGTCTAGAATTTTCTCTGTCATCTAACTTTCCTTTGCTTGTGTTCTTTTGTAATGTATAGCATTTTGTGGAAAGTTTACTAGTATAGTATTTTTGATGTTTTTCTAATGTTCTTCTTACGTTAGGACAATATCTTTTGTTTTCTTCAATAGTTCAGCAGTAGCAGTTGACACAATGAAGAACAACATTTGTACCATCTTGTAGGCAGTTCTTGTTCTTCCACTCTTTCTTTTTCATCTTTTGTTGATATTGAGTATTAGTTTTCTAGTTCCTTTTGTAATTTCTCTCTAGTTTTATTATCTTTTAAAGCTTCAATAGTATATCCAACGTATTTTTTAGGTCTAGAAATCTTTACTATTGAATCTAAAGTTACTGATTAGTGTAACCACTATGTGCTATTGGCCTACAAGATCTAGGTCAGGCATGTCAACTTTGAAATGATATAACCAATAACAAATATCTTTGGTTATACATATTTCTACATAATTTAAACCTTTTTTAAGAACAATTTCCATAGTGGATGTCGAAACGTCAAATATTAGTTAATTAAAAATGAGATTTTTATCAAAATCACAACCAATAATTGTGGCTTAAGAGCGTAGGCGAAAAATTTCGGGCCAATTCTTTTTAAATGCATTCATTTTTTTTTCGAATCCTGAGAAAACTAATAAATACTTTTGAAAAATTTAAACGCAGAATAAAAGATTACATTATTACCGAGGGCCGAGAGTCCCTTATAATAAACAAAAAGTTTTTTTAATGAGATATTTAAAATTCAAAATCACACTAAATTTTCTCTTCTTTTTTACCCCTGTAACTTATTAAAATAAACATTATAGAAGTTTTCAGGGACTTTCGGCCCTCAGCAATAATATAATCTTTCATTCTGCGTTTTTCTCAGTATTCGAAAAAAGTGAATGTATTTAAAAAGCATTGGCCCGAAATTTTGCGCCTACGCTCTTAATCTCATAAAAAACATAATATTTAAGTAATAAGTGAGTTATGGTCAGAGCAAATATCTGCTCCAGGATAAGTGTCTACCCTTTTAATGTCATTTTGAAATTGTTTATTTATTAAAACATCAATTTAGTTTCTAATTTTGTGTTGTTCATTGTCTTGTAGATATTTCCATATATATATATATATAACCGTCTGGGTGGTAGATCATGGTATGCATTTTTAATTACCAGTTCTTCTTCTGGACATACCTCCTCGTTAATTCCTTTTTCCCAAGCCAAAAGGTCCCATTACTTCTACTGCTCACTTTCCTACCTTGCGATTAAAGACCAATAATCATTTTTATTTCATTAGATTTCATTGATTTTATGGCATTCCCTAGTTGTTCATAGCAAACTTAAGTTCCACAGTAGCTTTTAGTATTTTAACTTTATAATTTCCTGTTACTTTTTCCTTTTTATTATTTTAATGAAATTAACCAAAGCATATGCAACTGTTTGGTGTTATCTCCGTTAAAATCTTTTATTTTGTGAGCCCATAATTACAGATTGTATTCACACATCTTTGTCGGGCCAATTTTTATCTTTGTATCTTGTCGATGATCTGATCGAATTCAAAATTTCCGAAAATGCATGAAAGACACGTGATTTCGACTACTTTTCATTTCATGTTCTACTACTTTTTCGTTTCATTTAATATTTGTCTATAGTTCAACCACCGCCGCTTATTCTCGATTTATTGTTCATTGATTCCTTTTTATTCACGCCCATCAAAAATAAATAACTGGTGATCATTTCTTGACACCCGAATAAGTTATTGATAGGTTTAAAACGCATACTCTAAAGCTTGAGTAGCATTATTTCAGAGTGAAAAAAAAAATGTTTAAAATTTGTTAAAATAAGTGGACAAGTGTTTAGTCGATCTTAAAACTTTTGACGTGACAACGTCTTAAATTAGGTTGTGGCTCGGAGTCATTCATGAAAAAGTGTAACGCCCGCTCACGTCTGTTACAGTGAGTCACCGAACGAGAGAGAGGCCCGCCGGACCGGCGAATGCCTTGCGTCTCTCTCCCACTCAAACATGATCGGTCCGCTGCGCGCGCAGCACTAGAGAATTAGGCGCGTTGAATCGGTGCGTGCTTCCGTGCTTGTGTCTCTGTCTTTCTCGAGCGTTCTTGGCGTTCAAGACACATTACAGCAGAAACACTTCCTTTCATTTCATATTTCTCCTATCGTCGTCCTATCCTCAACAAAATCACTCAAATAGAAATTAGTTAAGTTTAAGTTTACATGTACAATGTTTTAGTAAACAAAATATATTTCTATAGTTAAAATTTGTGCAATTCTTATTTTCATTCAATTCCTTGTTCCTATTGTGCAATTTAATAATATTCATATCAATAAATATTCTACCGAGAAAAAGACGTTGTCACGTAAAATCTTCGCCCGTAAAACCGACTTTACAGGCAACCGATTTTTTTAGCAATAATTTATTTCCTATAGATTTTCTAACTTTTTGAAGCCCTATATTTAAAAAAATTATGTTTAAATATTAAAAATTAATCTTCGTGTGTAACCTAAAATAGTCTAATAAAATATTTTTCTTTTATAGAAATGCCATAAAGGATAAATGTTTACGAGATTTATTATGCGATCCAATCCATCAATCTTAAAATATCAAAAATGTTTCAGTGGTGATGGAAGTATAATATCTATTATTTTCTGTATTAAAAAACATTGAACTTTTCGGCTTACTTCCTACATCCAATACATCAAAATATTGCAGGACCATTACAAACGCATTTATCACTCTCAACAAGACTAATCACTCTTGTTCCAGACCTGTCTAAAGTTTTTCACAGCGCGTGTTGTTTAGTCGTATCTATTGTTTTTTAATAGCTATTGATAGGATTTCCCATAAAAACCAGATAGATGCAGTTGAAGTTGTTATGTTAACTTCCTGTTGGTAGTTAATAATAGTACGCTTTTAAAAAACATGCATCCTAAAGATGGACTTATCTATTTTTAGAGTGAGGTAGTCGCGGCCCTTGTCAAAATTCTTAATATATTATAGAAGAAGCATTAAAAATGTTCATCAATAAACATGTCTTTTACAGTTCTTAATTAGGTAAAACAATTTTTTTCTCTACCTTTATTTTATGCCCACATGTACAGCTGGTTCCTAAAAAAACTGATACGACTCTTAAAGCGTATTTTGTAGAAAATTGAGCAGCGTATTTTGAAGGATAAATACTTATTATTTACATACTGTCACTGCCAAATCTTAAAATTTGTCAGATAACTTGTTCTGTTCAACCACAAAAAAGGCTCCACACGCTAGCAAAGAACTAAAAGCAAGAATTGTAACGAAATTAGTAGATGGTTGGTTACCATATGCCGTAGCGAACCATTTTAACGTAAGCAGAACAACAGTTTTTAATATTAATAAAAGATGGAGAGAACAAGTAACTCTCGAAAGAAAGCAAGGTTCTGGAAGACCAAAAATATCTACCGCTCACGAAGATCATACGCTTTTGGAGAGATTCGAAGAGAGTCCTTTTGAAGATACGAAAACTGCATGAATTATGTCACAGTTTTCGGGAAGAAAGACACCACAACAAAAGCAATCAAGACATATTTGCTTTAAACCATCAGCTACAACATCAAGATTTTTGGGACAAGGTAATATTTACAGATGAGAAAATTTTTCAATCTTCTAAAAATGGCAAAATTGGGGTGTATAGACCATTGATCCATTGACCATAGACCAGTTGGTCATTTTAGCGCCAATTTATGGGGATCGATTTCATCTAGAGGAATGGGAATGGTATGGCGTATTGATGGCAGGTTTGTTGGGCAGACTTATCTGAATATTCTAGAAAACATCTTGTTTCCCAGTGTAGAACAGTTGTATCCAGAAAATAATTTTATCTTCCAATAAGATAATTGTCCTGTTCACAATGCAAATATAATAAACCAGTAGCTCCAAAATATCAACATCGAAACCTTACCATGGCCTAGCTACAGTCCAGATTTAAACCCAATCAAGAATGTGTGGGGCGTTATTATAAAACGGTTGTATGGACGTAATTTTATACCCCAAAATGCTGAAGAGCTGTGACACGGTATACAACAGGTTGGTCTTCCAGACCCTCGCTTTCTTTTAAGAGTTTCTTGTTCCCTCCATTTTTTATTAATAGAAAAACTGTGGGTGTGCTTATTTTAAAATGTTTTGCTGGCTCTGATAGTGCCCAGTTATCTTTTAATTTGGTTACAATTCTTGTTTTAATATATTGTTGAGTTAAGTCATTTGTTTTATTCCTTAATAATAATAAAAATAATAACAACAACCCTATTTTATGTAAAAACTATCATTTATATACTCTTTATAAAATGCAGGAATTCAAAATAATATCAAAATTTAGACCTTAATAATTATTACAATTTATAAATTAACATATGTAATAAACTGTTTGTTTATTTTATTATTTGTCTGTCATATTAAATATAATATAATGTCAGACCAATCAAATACACTGCTCAAAATAATCAAATCTTACTAAGAGTCGTATCAGTTTCTTAGGAACCAGCTTTACCTTTAAGTTTCTATAAATTTCTAGTTTCCTTTATTATTGTTCAATAACTACGAGCGATAACAAGATTTGGCACTAATTCGGAGCAAACTTCTTTGTCATTTTGTGGAATAATCTTTAGGTTGGAATTCGGCCGATGGATGAGTTGTACGATGTTGAATGTTCCAGAATTATAGCATGAGACTTACACTTCCTTTAGGTCTTCCATTGTCATTTTATTTGTATTTAAACAGATTGTTTTTATGTATTGTGTGTGCATGTGTTTGTTAACCAATCTAAGATCCGGACTACTGTAGGGCACTGGCTGGTCTGTAAGGTCAGAGTAGTTTTCATAAAGTTTGTACTCGTCATTATCGAGTGTAGATATCAGCACGTATTTATAATAAGGAAGATGCTTTTTTTTCTCTGCGTACCGTCTGTTCTACTCCGGTAATATCGCAGCCAATTGGTTTATTGTACTTCTTTCATCATCATCATTCTAGCTTTACAACCCTGCGTGGGTCCTAGCCTCCTCAAGAATTTCTTTCCAGTCGTCCCTATCCATCGTCTTTCTTCGCAAAGCACATATTCCCATATTTCTCATGTCTTCATCGATGTTATCAAGGAACCTTGTTCTGGGTCCTTCCTCTTCTTCTCTGACCAATGGGTCTATCAAGGAGCGTTTTTCTAGCTGGGTCATTTTGTTCCATCATCATTACATGCCCTATCCATCTTAAACGTCTTATTTTAATATGTTTTACGATATCAGGTTCCTGGTATATTCTATAAAGTTAGAAGTTGTATCGTTTTGTCCACACTCCATTGTCATTCACTGCTCCATAGATTCGCCTTATTACTTTTCTTTCGAAACATCCTAACATGTTTTCATTATTTTTTGTTAGAGACCAGGTCTCTGAACCATGTTAGGACTAGCCGTATTATTTTTTTTTTGTAGAGTTTTATTTGGTATTTCTCGATATAATTGTGGATTTAAGGAGGATATTGAGCCCAAAATAGCATCTGTTGGCCGTGCAAATTCTGAACTCTCTGCGGTAGTATTATTTTCATTGTTAAGGAGCACTTCCAGGTATACAAATTCGTTCACTGATTCGATGACGTCGTTTTCTATAACAAGTGGTTGTAGCATTTATGGTTGCGTGCTTATTTTCATACACTTCGTTTTGTTGGTGTTTATTATTAAACCCATTTTTGTAGCTGATTCTTTTAATGCTACATACGCTTCTCGTACAGCGCTGTCCATTCTCCCAACAATATTGATATCAACAGCACAGACCAGGATGTGCACAGATTTATTATATATTGAACCAGTGGGTGTGATTTGTGATATACGTATTACTTTTTCCAGAGCCAGATTGAACAGCATACAGGAGAGGGGGTCTCCCTGGCGCAGCCCGTTATTTGTTTTAAAAGGTTCAGACAGTTCCCCCTGAATTCGTACTCTACATTCAACTTTTTCAAGAGTTAGTTTTGTTAAATTTACCAACTGATTTGTTTTTCCTAGCTCTTTCATTGCTATTTCTATTCTCTGAGTCGTAGGCTGCTTAGTAGTCTATAAATATGTGATGAGTGTCAATGCCATATTCCAGTGTTTTTTCCAAAATTTGTTTTAGGGTTACAATCTGATGAATTGTCGATTTACCACCTCTGAATCCAGCCTGGTATTTTCCTACTAGCCGTTCTGCATATGGTGCCATACGGTGACATAGTACTGTGGAAAATATTTTATACGCTGCATTTAGAAGCGTAATTCCTCTGTGGTTAGAGCATTCAATGATATCTCTTGTGTATGGTGCAAAGTAATCCAATAGAATAATTGAGGAGGGATTTCTGTGTCCATATTTCTTTTATAAGCTCCTGTAATGCCATTATGGTATCATGACCACCTTCTTTATATAGTTCAGTTGGGAGATTATTCCGGGTGATTTGTTACCGGCTAGCTTTTTAACTGCATCTTTAACCTCAAGAATCGTTGTAGGTTCCTCTTCCCTCTCGTCTGTTCCCCTTACCTCTTCTCTTTCGTCTTCCATTTTTTCTTCTGCTTCCTCTATATTAAGTCCTTATATTATTCCTCTATATTAAGTGTCTGGTTAAAGTATTCCACCCATCTATTCAATACATTTTTCCGTGTTGTTAATAGGTTGCCATCCTGACTTCTGCATTCTCTTATTGTACTTATTTCATTAGCTATTACACACTTCCTTGGGTCTTCGGCAGATCTGTCATATACAATTGTGGTAATCTGAAAACTGCATATAGCACGCATAATTAGTGCGAAAAGAACAATATGAGGTTGTTCGGTTAACAGAAAGAGATCGAATGTAGTATGTATCACCCATTAGATTGAATCTTAGTTTTGTCAAAGTGGCATTCAGTTTTGATAACGGAAACATCAAATATACGTTTATTTTTTCATTAGTAATAATTCTGGTTTTATCCGCAAAAAAAAATAGAATAAAGAAATTGATATTTCAAGTTAGGAAAATGATAACCTTTACAACTGAACATAAAATTCAAATTATTAAATGGCATTATTTTGGAAGTAGTGCCGACGATATAATCGGTAGGTTTTCGTTTTCATTCGAAGCCCTGTACCAACAAAATATATAATTCACAACATTATTTTTAAATTTGGAAAAACTGGTTGTCTCAAGAATTGTAGAAAAGCACGAATAGTAATGAAGATGAAAATCAACCAGCTCGTGCAATTAATGAAGAACGGGATGAGAGTGAAACTGCCGTATGTAGTCTAGCTGAAATCAATGTTCCGTGTAACAGCACCCTAATTCCAAGAGAAACTGTGCTAGAACTGTACGAAATATTTTAAAAAGAAACAAGTGCCATTCAGCAGGAAATTTTCCCTGCTGATTATAAACGACGGATGGTGTTTTGTGAGAACATGATGGAACGTACTAATCGTGACGAAGATTTCATGAAAAAAATTTTGTTTACAGGTGGATCTTTTTTTCCTTTAACTGGTCATCACAATCCATCTGTTACCGTAGGGTACTCTACAGAAAATAGACACATAAGTGTTCCTTACAAAAATAAAAGACAAACAGTCTCATCTGTTAACGGCAGTGCTTTAACATCAGGATGGTACAAGTCTGTGATTTCGATGAACTGCATTTTTGAATTAGTACGTCTAAAGTAACTAATATCTTAAACCATACTATGTACATATACTTTTAACTATATTTTGTATTTGTTTGAACTCTTATTTCAATACTCTTCTACCATATCATTGTCAACACGTGTATTTTCATAAGATACGTTTTGTAGACTTTTAAATGAAAAGTGACTTTCCTTCTCAATTTTGTATTAACAATATTTACATGTGCTTAAGGCATTTAGTGGAAAAAGTAGTCCCTTATGTATCCTTTCACATCTTTTTAGATTATCCAATAGACAGACATTCAATTGATCGCTAATTATTCTTATTTCGTCTATTTCTATTTTCGTATATATTTAGGTGGAACTGAATGGGAAATGAAATAGAATTGAAGGTTCATTTATTTAAAAAAATATGAATAGAAATCCCCACGCGCCAGAACACCTATTATAGTCATACCTGTGGCGTATACACCTATCTTTATCTCATAATACTATCAATGGCCATATTTGAATTCGAGAAGCATCGCTTTGCTGTCGATATTCAGTCAGGTACGCTAGAAAATACGACCGCTCGATGGTGTCGTTGCCGAGAGAGAACAATCAAAAGTCATGACTCATACCTACACCGATGTAACGGTGTTTCTTCAGGTTCGCTTCCCGCGGATTGTGAAAACTGTAACTTTATTAGCAGGCAAAATCAAGTAAAATATGCTAAGTAGAACATTAAGATCGTTAAGTAGATATAGTAGTTTATAGAAATATGGGTTTTTCGTAGGGCACTATAGGTTTAAAAAACAAATAATGTAACAGTCAAATAAGTAATTAAAAGCAAAAATAATTTATTAAAAATGAATAATTACATATATACTACCTTGTTCTCTAAGTTTTATACACTATTATGTGATCGGGAAATATCTTTGAACATAATAAAATGGATAGATAATTTATATAAGGTTATTTACTGATGATGAAATTACCAGAGAACAAGTTAAACCACTAAACTCGTTTATTTATCTATGAATAAATAATTTACAGTCTTTAGCATCAAAAACTCGCTATCTTGTAACTTGCCAGAGATAACAAAATATTAGGATGAATATGTCCAATTTTTGCTAAAATCTGAATTAGACGTTTGACTTATATTATGCGATACAATGTGAATCGAAAAGTACTAAATGACAACCATTGGTTCAATATATAGTAAATCAGTGCAAATCCTGGCCTATGCTGATGATATCGAGAGGCGTATGTAGCATTAAATGAATCAGCTACAAAAATGGGTTAAATAATAAACACCAACAAAACGAAGTATATGAAAATAAGCACGCAATCACAAATCCTACCACCATTTGTTATAGAAAACGACGTCATCCAAGCAGTGAACGAATTTGTAGACCTGGGAGCGATCCTTAACACTGAAAATAATACTACCGCAGAGATAAACCGCCGAATTTGCAGGGTCAACAGATTCTATTTTGAGCTCAATCTGCTCCTTAAATCCACAATTATATTAAGAAATACTAAAATGAAACTCTACAAAACAATAATACGCCCAGTCCTAACATATGGTTCAGAGACCTGGACTCTAACAAAAAATAATGAAAACACGTTAGGATGTTTCGAAAGAAAAGTACTAAGGCGAATCTATGGAGCAGTGAATGAAAATGGAGTGTGGAGAAGACGATACAACTTCGAACTTTATAGTATATATCGGGAACCTGATGTCGTAAAACATATTAAGATAGGACGTCTGAGGTGGATAGGGCATGTAATGCGGATGGAACAAAACGATCCAGCTAGAAAAACGCTCCTTGATAGAGCCATTGGTCAGAAAAGAAGAGAAAGACCCCAGAACAAGGTTCCTTGATAACGTCGATGAAAACATGAGAAATATGGGAATACGTGCTTGGCGGAGAAAGGCGATGGATAGAGACGACTGGAGAGAAATTCTTAAGGAGGCTAGGACCCACGTAGGGTTGTAAAGCCAGAATGATCATGTGAATCGAATACGAATACGAACTAGTGTTAGACACGCTCTTTTATAATTCTAATTTTTTGAACATTTAGAAATAATTGTTTGAGGTTATAACGTAAATTGAACCTGGTAGGGACGACAGGATGCCCAGAAGTTGGTTATTATTGTGGGTAAGATAAAAATGAACCCAAAGGAAAGTTTCGTATTGAAAGATAAGGTAAACGAAGAATTCCAAGCCTAACTACGTTCACTATGCAACCAGCACTTAGGTGTTTTGAAGGACAGAACGGCGAGATTTGGAATGGGGGTCTACAAATTGCTTATAGGAACGCGGGATACTGAAATCAGCAAGAATAGAGAAAATGAATCGTACCAACTGAAATAAAATGGATAAAAAATGAATAAAATAAAAAGGAAAAAGAGTACCATCTTATTTTTTCTTCGAGGGCCAAAGAAAACTCGAGGATCGTATATGTTAGAAGATTGGTTTAAGAAAGGTAAAAAATATGACAAATATGCTTATACTCTAGTCGTCAGAGACGAAAATGACAATGAATCTCTAAAAATTTTGCCGAGAATATTAATTTTGGGACCCCAAAAAGATGCAAAATCTTACCAAGAATCTACGCCGTAGAAAAAAAAATATTTTAAATAAAAAATATAGCTTAGGTAATTTTAAACAAAAATGCTTATTAGCACTTTTTGTGTAGAATGAACCATTCACTCACAAACAACACTTGAAGCGACCGTCTATTTTGAATTTCAGTAACGCGCGTGAAATTAATGTTCAATAAAATTTGTATCCGCTCGACGGTAAAAATTCGATATCTTTTGATTCAAGTGTCCTATCGACAAAATTCAAAATGCATTGTAAAGGTAAAGACTTCAAGCTTTCGTATGCTATTTTAGTATTTTGTCGCAAATAAACTCAGATTTTATAAAGATGTTAAATTCATAAAGGTGGCGCGATTTTTTATGATTCTCATGAAAGCAACACAATCTATCCCTTATTTAAAATATACTTAAAAACGCTGGATTTAAACTTTCACGTAACAAACGATCGTTTAAAACTTTTTTCAATTACACTAGTACGTTTTTCAAAAGAACCAAACTTCTGCACACTACACCCAAAACCGTCTTTTTGGAGGCACGTTCCGTGACTTGAGATCGTTTGTAATGTAATGTAAAACATTAAATTCTGCGTTTTTTATTCATATTTCAAGTGCCTCATATTTATTGCCACAACTCAAAATTGAAATTTCATGTCATAGGTTTTAAAGATTGATTTCTAAAAATGGAAATTTTACTACTACTGCCCGATGAAAGTAATCAATTTTATTAATCTCACGAGAATCGCAAAAAATGACAAAACTCGCGCCACGTTTATTTAACACCTTTATAAAAACTGAGTTTATTCTCGGCAAAATACGAAAACTGCATACAAAAGCTGCACTCTTTACCTTTAAAACGGATCTTGATTTTTGTCGATAGGACTCTTGGATAAAAAAATATCGAATTTAACATATTTGTTTAAAATTATCTCAGCATTTTTATTTGAAATATTTTTTTCTGCGGCTTACAGATTCTTGGTAAATCGATTTTTTGCGTTTTTGCCCCCCTACGAGAGGGAGGGAGGGAGAGGGAGTAAAGGTGGTAAACTTTTTTGCATCTTTTTTGGGGTCCCAAAATTAATATTCTCTGCAAAATTCAGCTTGTTCATATGGTTTTTACCGGTCAACTCTCAGACGATAGGACTATTAACCTTTCTTTAAAACCAATAGACATATATACAACCAAACACAAAAAACAGTGACACTTATCTTATATGGTGTTGCGTTCTGCACATACGATGACCTCAATATAACAATTGGGGTCATCAGAGAGGGGAGAGAATATATTATGTTCAATCTAGTACTCGCTGGTTTCCCCCTTTCGCATTGGGTATGTATATTCCTATAGAAAAATAATAAACGAGTAGACTATATAAACTCTATCTAAAAAAAGAAGTAAAATCAAAGATACGTATACATAAACAAACATACAATTATAACTAAACAAGAATATCTGGATGCAGGATGTCGACGAATAGGTTTTAAAAACACATTAACAGCAAAGGAATTTGAGATTTCGATTGCTATGGTTGAGTATGATTAGAAATAACGCATAAATTGATATTAGACCTTAAAGAGTAAAAAATATGCGCACATATAATAATATAATTAATCCGTGGTAAAATGAACAAACCTTGTTGATAAAAGGTACACAAAATACAATCCAAAACAATTCAATGAAATATATTATATATAAGTATTAATAGATGCAGTTCAAAAGGAAAATCAGTAATACACTACACATTCAATTAATAGTAAAATTAATACAATTTAGTAAAATAAGCACGTAAATTGTACGCAACAATAGTGATATTAATACAATAAAATAAGTCGTACTTATACATTGATACCTTCATAAATCTTTATAAAAAGTTAAATTACATATTAATATCTCTCGATGACTTGGTCAAAATATTTGTGTTTAAGACGATCTCAATAAGAAAGGCTATGGACTTTCACTGAACATAAAGACAACAAAATGTATGATGATCTCTAAGGAGGACCAGTAAATTGAAAGAATTGGTGTGAATGGTTAACCAATAGAAAGAGTAAAAACATACACCTACCTTGGTACGAACGTCAACGAAAATTGGGACCATTCCCTAGAAATCAAATGTAGGATTGTATTAAATGTAGGATGATTTATCAATACCCATAAAAATCAGGTTACTACGATGTTATATATTTCCTATACTGTTGTACGTAGTTGAGTCGTGGACTCTCCCAGACGCTACCTGCAAGAAAATTGAGGCTTTCGAAATGTGGCCTTATCGTCGAATCCTGAAGATATCCTATACCGAGGACGTTTTATTAATAATGCAAAAAGGAAAAGAGTTGTTAACCACAATAAAAACAGCCAAAATCGAATACCTTGGTCACATCATAAGGAACAGCGAAAGATATGGGTTGCTGCAATGAATTCTACAAGGAAAACGAGGACCAGGAAGGCGAAGGATTTACTGGCTGAAAAATCTACGTACTTTGTTCAACATAATAGCCACAAATCTTTTCAGAGCAGAAGTTTGCAAAATATAGATTGTCATGATGGTCGCCAACATCCTAAACGAATAGGCACCACAAGATGAAGAAGAGAGGATCTGTGAATAATTCAAAATACTGGAGGCAATCTTCAAAAAGTTCACAATCCCTAGACTTTTTTTTCTTATAAAGACAATATAACATATTTCGTTTTTCAGTTTCCAAAATTTCTCGAAAGAATGTTCTGAACTAAGCCATTTTTCTTTCGTATAGTAGTTATAATAGCACATCAGAGTATTCATTCCATGGAATTCAGGAACTCTTGAAATTGTTTGTGAGTAGCACCACGGGATCGAATAGTTTTTAGATGACTACATCGAAGACTGGTTTTATATTCAAGGCAGTGTTACAAATGTTATGTCTTAATGTATGATACAATATAGAATCCTTCTACAATTTAATGAAAAGTATCTGGCCCTGCCGTTGTTTCATTTAACAAAAAAAATTTCATCAAATTGCAATGGAGCAAACAACTGGCCGAGTGGCAGTTTTAATGCGTTTTTAACATAAAATCGAACCCAGGCACTTTTTAAATTTGCGAACAAGCTGAAGACTCCTTAATATTGCCTACTACTAAAGTTTCATTATTGTTATAGTCGCATTACGAATTAAGGGAAATCTCCCAGGATATTGTGTTTTTATTAGTTTATTAGTAATATCGACAGTTAGAAAAAATTTGAAACAAAAATGTATTCAAGACTAATTAAAAAAATGTATTCAAGACTAAATAATTATTTTATATTTGGCAACAGCATTTAGCAAAATATTCGTGAATTATTTTGTTGTCAGGTTGGTAGTATGTATTTAAAATGAGAGTGAATGTATGGCTTCCTACGTAAATTATTTTGCTATCTTTGTAAATGAAAAGTTTGTTGAATTTTTTCTCATTGGATAATTATTTTGCATCACCGTAAATAATACATTTATTGACTTTTTTGGCACCATGTTAACACCACTTATTTGTAGAATTCTTGTATCTGCAACGTGCAACCATAGTAATTTTATTATTACTGTATCTTTTGTATGTAGCGCTAGTTGTTTGTCTTGGTAATCTATCTATTATTTCTATTTTCTTTTATGCATACATTATTTATGATAACCATATTAAAACCACCATGCTCGATTAACTTGTCTAACGATCTATCCATTATATTCTTGAATTAATTGTCAATAATAGGAATAAATCTGTCATGATGTGGGTGGCGCAACATATACTGGAATAACAACCAATTTTTTTTATTTAATCGGAATAGAGTTGCTGACCTAAGAAATTTTGTGGATGACCTTTGAAGATGGTGGCACGGCGAGTGGGTTGTGCTGTTTTATACGAAATCATTCAATTAAATAATATGGTATATTTTTTCTAAAAAAAAAAAATAACAGCATAATAGTGATTTAGTGAAATTTTTATGAAATTGATATGGATTTCCAGAAAGAAACTCTGTAACCAAAGCACTTAGAGAAATAGTTTTTTTTTTATTTTGAAACCAAATATATTGTTTAGTTCCGCGTAGATTTTTGTAAAGTAAGAGTGAAAAAATATTTATTTTAAAAAATTTTAAAATACTTTTAAAATACAAAAAAACCCAAAAAAGTTTAGATTTTATTTTACTTTTTTTTTATATTTTTCAATAAAACTTTACCAGGAACTTGAAATTATCTATCTACAACTACTGTGAGAATTTGGACCTTCTATCATCTAAGGGTCCAGAGATATTTGAGATCAAAAGTTAAAAAACCTAGTATTCGGGAAATCGCAAAACACTCTAATAGGCTATAAAGAAAGCTACCGGTACACTGACACTTGTGTTCTCCAGCACCATATGACGGCTTGTCTGGATCTTCCATTTCCTCATAGAGGTTTTCCAACTCCCTCTTGCTTAGGCTTCTCTTCTGTCTTATTTTTTTTTCAGTTCAGTCGCTGATATTTCAGCCTTTTGAATGCGCTGGCAGTCCGTTTCATGACTTCCACATGTTGGAACCAACTTTTAAACCTAAATCTTCTAAAACCGTACATTTACTGTACGCCTTCGTACTACAACGATTAGCCTTCGTTGAATGATAAAACAGCTTCATACACCCCAAACTGTAGTGTAGGTAAAGTGACAAAGGATCTTTTCGGGATGCGAGACCAAATAAAATTATTGAGGCTCTCATTGGGGTTTTGTGATTTTCCTTTCAGGCATTTATCTTACAGTGCAGGATCAGCCAGACTGTTAAAAATTGGTTTTATTTTTAACATAACTTCTAAAGGCAAGTGGAAGTGTTTAGTGTGATCATACTGTTTATTTTCTAATATGGCCTTGTTGAATTTGCACCATGGCACCATGTTGAACTGGTGCATGGCATCTTTATTGTCGGACAAAACATGAAAATAGGTGGCCCACACAGCTTTATTCATTTCAGATAAACTATGAAAATTTTATAACACAACAAAAATCATAGATAAACATATACTCGTAAGTAGCACTATATTAAAGCATTTGCAGAACCCGTCACCAAAACTGTTGAATGCAGCCGTTCAAAAAACAAATAATTATATAACGGATTTATATGGATATTTTCTACTATAATGTGTTTCACAGAATAATTTTCAATCATTGCCCAAAAAAAAATTAAAAAAAAAATTAATTTTCAGACTTGCTGTAAAAAAATTAATTTTTAGACTTTGGCTGTCCTTAATAGAGATATATTGTTGGCTGACGTTGTTTTTTTAATCTGATCGAAAATATTTGGAATGCATTGTTATTCCTGTGGAACCTTTTTAAAAGGAGTCAAGTATCCTAGGGATACTTTATACGGAAATTGTTCGATAGCTACCTGGTCTATTAAAGAAAACACATTAAAGGTTTTTCAACAAGTCTTTTTTATTTTTCAATACAGTCTCCTGTCCGCAAAAACTAATTTGCACAATATTCCAAATTACCAATGCAATAGGGAGCCAAATCTGAGACATAAAGCGAAGAAGGCACTAATTTAAAACACATGTCATGAATGTATGCCATGTAAGCACGTTATGTCTTTGATTTAGGGTACAGTGATGGACACCAATCATCGACGGTTATGAAACAGTATAAAAGTCTTTGGGATTTTGACGAATACATAGCAAAATATTTTTATTACCAAATCTTCAGGTAAAATTCTGTGTACGCTCTTATTTAAATACCCACTACGTCTGCTATCTCTCGTACCTTCACTCGACGGTCATCCAATACGATAGGGTGAATTTTTTAAATCATATCTGGAACAATATCAGTTTTTGGACACGCAACACGGTGTTGATCAAAGAAACCATTGTTTTTAACCATTGAAAAAAAAAATAGGAGAATCCTAATTATATTGAATCCTGCCTTGTACTTACGCATAATAATTTCGGTTAATGCCTTTCAAATAAAAGTAATGTATTGGTGCTCGCAACTCTAGTGTTTTTCAGTTATCTACAAATCACACAAGATAATTACTTTGGTGTACTCTCAAAAATACACTTATTGTACAAAGATGATTCTGTAGAATAATAAATAAGATTCATTTGAATTTGCGCCGTATCTGTATTAGCTGAAATAGTTTTCTTTGTGTTGATATTATGCTTCGCAACTATTTCTTTGCTTCTTAAATATATTTCTAGAAAAGCAATTATAAGGTATTTGAGTATACGTGACTGTTAAATAGATATCTCGATTTTTTATGATGATATTTTACTTAAAATATATTTACTGATACTCTTCGACTGATATCATTTCAGAACTTACCAAAATTACTTGGATAACCATTAATGAAGCGTGAAAAGTTTTGTATGTTATCATTTAATGCTGGTGTTGATTCACCAATTCCCAAAGTTCGCTCAAATAAAATTATTGGATGCCGTCCTTAATTCTTCGACCTTATTAATAACGTTAACAATCGGCTATGGTATTACCAGAGCCAGGTGAAATATGCTCGACCTATAAATTACACTGTAATGATCTACAACAATAAATACTAAATGTGAATTTGCTAACACTAATAATAGTTTGTACAAACTGTTTGATCGTTCGAATCAATTACTTTGTCGTTTAAAGTAAATCAGTTCTGTGTTTTCGAGAAAATGAATAAATTTAAACACACTTTCACCGTACAATGTTTCTTTGTGTATGGCTTATCATCAAGAGACATTCATTCCAAAGTTGGAGTATATAGTCTATAATATATATATATATATATATATATATATATATATATATATATATATATATATATGTATATATATATATATATATATATATATATATATATATATAGATTTATATATATAGAATAATAATAAGAACATAGAATAACATTGAAATAAGGGAGGCTGCACCGTAATTGGAAACGGTTGATAAAGCTGCACATGATGATGATGATGATGATATAGATTTGATAACATCGATTAAAGATAGTCAGTGTAAAGGACGAAAACAAAAAGCAATTACCGAAGACTACTCAAAGAATATATACAATATGATACATTCAGATAAAAGAGTTGGTAATAAGAAATTTAAACTCATTACACGAAAGGTTTGTGGTTTTATGAATAATTCAACCGATTATCTGCTTATAATAATTGTTATTATGAAAGTAACATCAGTTCGGCATTGTACACCAGAATAAAAACAACGGTTTAAGTATATTGAGCAAACGACGGTGGCTCAGCAACGAAAAAAAAACCACTTATTACATTCTATCAAAGAATGAAATACTTAGCGAATAAGACAAACAACAATTTCAAAACTATACCTCAATTAGTCTATAATGCCAAACCTACTTATAAACGAAACTTCTCTGTTACGAAACATAATAGAGAAAACGAAATAATACAATATCTACATGTTCCTAGCATTTGCAGACTACAACAAAACATTCGATTCCTCGGAAGCCTGAGTAATCATTAAATTTATGGAAAACTGTAGAATATATTCAAATTATTCTTGGAAAATATTCACTGAAAAGCTCCAAGTATTATTAAACTACACACAAAACTCAAAACTTACAATGAACAGGGGTATGACAAATTTACTACACTATATTCAATACTATTTTTTTGCTAGAGAACGTAATCTAGGATTAAAGGACCACAATAGATTTGAAAAGATCGCAGTGGAATAGGCCAAAAGCCACCTCATTGAATATATCTATACCATTTACAATGTAACAAATAATTCACGATCAATATGAAAACCAGAGTACTTCACAATGCGTAATCACATTCTGATATATGGAATAGAAACGTAGGCACTCAAAAGAAACTTTTCTAAACCCCAAGTGATGCAACGACGTGTCGGAAGAATAGTACAGTACAGAAAAACTGGATTGCAGACGTCCAAGAAGGAGATAGATGGAAAGAATTTTGGCAGATAGATAGTGGAAGTTATATAAACATCCCTCTTTATTATAATAATCTACAAATAGTTACAAAGACTCTTTGGCAAAGTGAACATTGAGCAATTTGAATAATGAACTGTTAAAATTTCAGTGACTTTCACATATTTAAAAATTTTAAGAAATATGGGCCAGAAACATTTTAGATCAAATTCATAGGTGGTCTTGGACACAGTTTAGCTAAGTAATTATATTAATTAAGTAAGAAGTAATTATTATATTGGTTTTATAATATAATTTTGATGTTTAATTGTTACGACAATTTGTAAAAATAAAAGATGCTTATAAAAAAATATAAATATTAAATTTGTCTTTATATTATATATATATATATATATATATATATATATATATATATATATATATATATACATATATATATATATATTATAAATAAGTATAAAACATTATAAAAATATATTTACTGATTTAAAAAATGTAATTTAAGTTATGCTTTGCGGGACACGGAATACAGCGGGACACAGCGAAAATAGCTGCGGGGCGGGATGTGGGGCGGGACGGGACAGATGGAAAAGTGCGGAATACGGAGCGGCACAAGAAACTGTCCCGCGTGAAACTCTAATGCCTCATCATTTTGATAAGTGGATGGTGATAGAACTGCCGCGTACTGTTACCTGCGCGCAGTTGAAATAAATCATGAAATAAACAATCTTATCACATCTCACGGTACTGATTTTCATCGTGCTTCTGGTCTAAATTGATATCTTTAATATTTTCCAAAATTTAGGGATTGATTTCGGTTATTGGGAAAACATCGGAACGTATATGTACAATTAAAAACTTATTTTTTCACTATGGGGGGCAAAAACTTTCAATTTTACCCTCGTATATATCGAGTAACTGTTGTATCTAATCATAGCACTGTTAGAAATGGGTGTGGAGGATATATATGCACTCCGCTCATATCCTTCGACCTAATAATTTTTCGCGTTGATAGGTCTAATCGACATTGGCGTTTGTCATTAACTAGCATTTACGGTTTCCGGATTTGTATTCGTGTTTTTTAAGCTTCTTTTATTCTATATTGGGCACAATGTTTGACCAGTCAATTCTATTATTTCTCTTCTTTTTTGTTTTCCAATTTATTGTTTTAATGATAATAGTTTTCTTATTGCAATACGCTGGCCTATGGGGAATATGTTTATAATGATGTACCCATACTTTATGTATTACACAATTTGACATAATTAAGTAAGTGGAATAAGAACAAGAAAAACGGAAAATTTTGGTTCATTATTAGAGAACTTAATTTTTCGCACATGAGCCGAGAGAGAACATCGGAACACAGATACAGCACATGAAGAAGAAAAAACACTGGAATAGCATAGAATTCATATAATTCCGTATCACGTTATTTAGAAAATTAAAAAATAGGCAACACAAATTCTTACAAATTTGAATTAAAATTTTGTGTAAAGCATCTTCTCCATGTTGATTAATTAACAGCAAATATATTATAACTTAACCATCGAATATGTGTTCGTATCTCAGTTAGAAAATTTAAATTATATTAATGTGGAAAAGGGAGTTGACAGGGATGTGTACTGTCTTCTATTTTATATAAAGTATATGCAGAATACGATATCAAGTCTCGCAATAGATACATCAAAAACAAAAACTCTTGTATTTAGTAAAATCAATAATAATATACCAACATCAAATAGTCATATAAACGGAACGGCTTTGGCCAATATGAGCAGCTCAACTATTTCTAAAAACACTAAAATGTTGTATATGGTCCTTACTTTTGTATGATTGTAAAACGTGGGTATTAAAAAATGAAGATAACAAAGTTGTAAACTTTTGAAATGTGGATGCAGCATACCAGGCGTGAACTATAGCAGTAGAATAACGAATGAAGCAATAGACTGAATTTAAAATATATGACAGATTTGAAGTAGACTGATGTCACCATTATACTAGCTAATAAAAAACCTTTAGCGATGAGTATGATGACTAACTGAACGGACAAAATCGAAACATATAATGTTGATGGTACCATACAATCATATGTTTTGGAGGTTTATAAAGATGATTATAATGATGGCTTCCAAAAAAAAATCACATTTAGAAACTTTGGAAGGTCCTCCAATAATTTTGTATATAATATCTGCAATATTGGCCAGATGCCGAAAGACTGGCTAATGTCTACGTTTTTTACAATACCGTAACGACCGAAAGCCAAAGCTTGCCACTAATTTCGTATAGTTAACTTAATGAGTCATGTTCTCAAAATCTTTTTCAAATGCATATATAGACGAATATACAATGAGGTCTAAGAGAATACGGGAAAAACTCAAGATTATAATGATGGCTTCCAAAAACAAAAATCACATTTAGAAACTTTGGAAGGTCCTCCAATAATTTTGTATATAATATCTGCAATATTGGCCAGATGCCGAAAGACTGGCTAATGTCTACCTTTTTTACAATACCGTAACGACCGAAAGCCAAACCTTACCACTAATTTCGTATAGTTAACTTAAGGAGTCATGTTCTCAAAATCTTTTTCAAATGCATACATAGACGAATATACAATGAGGTCTAAGAGAATACGGGAAAAACTCAATATTACGCATAATATTATTTAATTTTTAGACTATGTGAAAGCTTTTAATATGTGATGAGAAACTGGGGAATAGATGTAAAGGACATAAGAATAATATCTAACTTTGTTGAAGACAGAAAGTGACTATACGATTTGCAGACCATTATGTATATGAAACCGCTACTAATACAGAAAGGATCTCGTCAGAGGTGCATTCTATCATTCGTTACTGTAAAATATATATTCGGAGCGCTCCTTTAAGGGACTTGATAATATCAGGAAACTTCTTAAGGTAAATGGTGAAGTCATTAAGAACATAATACATGCAGATGACACTATATTAATAGCAGATACTATACAAGAACTACAGACCTCTTAACAAAGTTAAGCAAGTGAGCGAAGATTACGGACACCCATTGAATATAGGACTAAACAAGACTAAGTGTATGATTATCCAACACACTATACTAAGTGTAATAATCAGATTATATAACGAATACCCAAATTTACATGTCTAGGCTGTACATTGAATAAAGACTGGAGCATTCACAGGAAAGAGAATAGAAAGTTACTGTGTAGCAAATTATCTAAGTTTACTACTTAGAAAACGCTTAGGATCTTGTTATGTTTATTTCGTTTTGTTGTGCGATGTTGTGGCGTGGACACAAGCTATTGAGCACAAGTATTTGAACTGTAGATATAGAGAAGGATTCTTAAAATCTAATGGACAGATCGAATTACCAACGAGGATGTTCTCAGGCGAACAAATAGTAAATGCGAATTATTATTTACAACAAAAAGTTAGAATATCTTGGGGATCTTATGGAAAACTAAGAAAAGTACGGGTTACTCCAGAATATTATTCAAGGATTAGGAGCAGGAGAAGTCATGATAGAAGAAGAATCAGAAGATTCACCTGACTTACTAACTTGGGGAAGTAGTTTGGAACAACGTCAACCGAATTATTATTATCAGTGCAACAAAGTCCGCATGGCACTGGTGATTCCAATTACAGCACCGATCTGGAACGGATCGGGCATACCAAGAGAGAGAAGGATGAAAATATTCAACCACATCACAGAACAATAATCTTAAACACACGAAAGCGCATTTTAAACATCGAAATACGTCATCGAAAGTTATACAGTAAACTCGAAAGGTAGGCAGAGGTCAGTACACAATCCTCTGCATCACGAAAAAGGCTATCGAGTTCGAAATTATATCGCCTTCTCCACAGACCCTGTTCGTTAACTCCGCCATAAATGGTCGTCAATAAATATAACCTCAAGATTATTTACCAAAGTGATTCGGTAAAAAAACTAACAAGTAAAAGTATCTCATAGGAATATTCCCACACATTGAACTGATCATATTGTAGGAATGTTCAACGTTCAAAATGGCTTAACGTTTTCACACTTAGCAACTAGAGTATCACAAAGTAACCATATTCGGATCAGAAATGAAAAAAGGAAATATTTGTGATAACTTTACTATCCGTTAGCTACAGTTCCTAGGCATTGTTTCTTTTGTTTAAGTATTATTTTTCAGCAATTGTGTGAATCCCCGCCTGGCTTCCTTATAAGATTTTACCTTTTCTGAGATTTCCTATATAATAATATGTAATTGTGTTTTTTCCTTTTGTGAAAATATAGCGTGCAGCTCTAAATCATACATAAAATTATTTTTTTATTTCTGTTGTACATCAGTTTTCACTACTCTTCGTTTCTACTACTGAAACAACTGTTCAAAGTCCGTTCACCAAATTTTCTATGCTACTCTCTTTTGCGTTGGGTAAAAAATGAAAACAAAAAAATGAAAAAATTCAAAGATGTACATATAGCTTACCGATCAATGATCATACAGTCCGATCATAGAATGGCATACAGTCGTTAGACGGTCGTGATGGGATAGACAATGGTTTAGATACGGAACGTACCACCGTTTTTTGAACTGTCATGCCTGCCAAAGTTAATTCCACCTATTTTCCAAAATACAGCGCTTGTACTTATAAAGTGGTTACTACCAGGATACTGCAAGAAAACAACGTGACTCTGCTTCCGTGATCTTCCAGCTCTCCACATTTATCACCACCCGACTGAATAATTTACCACAATCACCAAGCAACTATAAATACCTCGGAGAGTTATTGAATATATAATAAACCTCGGCCGAGCCGTGGTTTATTATATAATTCATTAATTATTGAACAGTTTTTTTATTTTTTAAATCTTATATTGGCAATGTATTCATCTCTCAATTGTTTATAAATCTCGTTGAAATTGATCATCTCTTAATTGGTGTTCGGATTTTTGAATAAGTCAGTATTAATTCAAATTTTCAACCCGAGGTCACCTTAGAATGGTTAGAGCGAAGATGGTTTTGAACGTAAAGAAGGAAAGAAGAATATGGTAACAAGGACTAAAAATGTCACATTCACTGCAATTACTAACACAAGGGCATACCAGGAAGAAATAGAGAGTAATCTACAAAAAGACGTGCAAAATAAAACTATTGAACATCTTAACGACACGTTGGTAGGCGCCCTAAATAAGGCGCCGAAGTGTCAAGGTAAGTAAAAAAGGAAACATGAAAAACTTACACAAGAGACAAGAGACCTAATGCAAAAAAAGGGAAATGAAAGATAAGCACACAACGAACATTGCAGAGCTAAGGAATTTAAACAAAACCATTTCAAAAGCCGTTAGGAACGACATACGGAACACTAAAGAAACAACTAATACCATAGAACAAAACAAGCCTCAAAGTTATGAAACGAAAGTTAAAGACAGGAAAGAGGAATATTTATAATTTAAAAAATAAACAAGAGTATGCCAAATATGAAAAACAGGTCCTGATTTCAATGAAATTATTTACGGAAGGTCTATGTCCAACAGTGGGCTCAAAGCATTCCATGATGATATATGTATCAGGCTCATCTGTTTGCGAGTCTTCCGCTTCTGTAAGATTAAGTGACAACTAATATGCAATAAGCACATTGCCTGAATCCGGCCGGTTTATAACAGACGGCTTCCGAAATAAAGGGATAAATAAACATAACATATAAAAGTAAAGTCAAAACACTCACAAAGTCAAAAATACAAAATTAGTGCTCCACATTGTACAATATTTCCGGAAAACTCAAATTCCGAGACTGAAATTGCCTCCAAAAGCAGTATATTTCTCAGTCGTGAATGTAAAAACTAAAATGTCTACTTTCTTCTGAGATTTGTTCACTTTCAGTACGTTCAGAAGGAAAAGTAGAAGGAAATCGCTGATCAGGAAGGCGAAGGATTTCTTGGCTGAAAAATCAATGTGCGTGGTTCAACACAACAACCACAAATCTTTTCAGAGCAGCAGTTAGCAACATACAGATTGCCATGATGGTCGCCAACTTCCGAAACGGATAGGCACTACAAGAAGAAGAAGAAGTATGTTCACCTCTTTTGTATTTATTTAGCCAGATATAAGTTTTCTCGCTGTAAAATTATTTTAGCAGGCAACATTAGACGCTCTCCGGATGACTTACTGTATTTATTATTTTTCCAAATCGGTTACGCTGCCTAACTTAATTTTAACTTCCAAGTATCAAATGTGGATGAGATTGGCGCAGGATAGGGAAAGATAGAAGCAATTGGGACATACCTACATATCCAGGAGTGGAAGTATAAAGATTGATAAAGAAAAATAATCGGTATTACAAAAAGATGGAGAAGCTTGCAGTACGCAATATAAAGAGACGAGTAGCGTGTTTTGTGACAGAAGGGTAAGTTCTGTAAGGTCAATATAACTTTCATGTCTTCGAAGTATATTAATATTGGTATGTCGCAAGATAAATATTTATGGAAAATGTAATTAGGAAGCTGAACTTAGAGATAAATACAAAGAGAATGATGGCGATTATAATTCGCGTCTGTCAAAAATTGTAGTTATTTAAATGCAACATATGCAGTGCTAATGGACGTATAAATAAAGATCTTTATTTATACGTCCATGGCAGTGCTTCGCTAGAGCTCAAAATTACTTGTCCCTCCGCTGCGCCAACCTTTTTATCAGTAGAACAAAGTGTCTTTGTTTTTCCATACATTACATTCTGCAACAATGTATGTATATAACCGCCTTTATTGTTTTTCATGAAAGTATACCATAGGCTAAAAACAAAACCACAGAACATAAATTTATTACGTGACCGAGAAGATATAATGTGGATTATCATTATCTTTTAGTTTACTTGGAATAGTCCCTACGTAGCATCTAAATTGTTGCAAGGTGAGCTTTATCTTAACTATTAACTACTTATCTAGTACATCAATATTTGTATTAGTCACCATATTATTTGTCACCGTTAACAGGTAATTGAATAATAATTAGGTATAGGGTGTCCCAAAAACACGGAATTGATTATCTGTCTATACAATTGATGAATTCTGAAAATAGTAGTGTAGGCATTGTAAAAGTTATAAAGAAACGCGTAGTTTTCAGAATTCGTGAAAGATATAAGGTAGAGTTCCCAAATACGGTCCTCTTAACCGAAATCTTAAATTCTGAAATTTGATTTAGAGTTCAAATACTTAATGGAAAGAACTTATTAAGCAACTCAACTCCACACTTAAGAGTTTTGCTAGTACAATTCTACTAAATACATTTTTCTTCACCAAAAATAAATAAATAATCAAAATAAGGCTAATTTGATTATTTAGAAATGGTATACTAATTCCGTCCCTCACCCCTGCCCAGTTAAAATCGATTATTTTTTTGTAAAACATGATTGAAACAGTGCTAATATCTATTTTATTAATTTTTTTGAGATGGAACATGTTTATACATTTTAATACATAAATTACATCTATTTACACATCCAAACACAAATCACAAACAAAATTTTTGACTTTGGTTGAAGATGAACACATCTCATGACACCATTTAAATTCCGAACACCTTATCCATTGTTCTCCTCGTTTGTCGTGTGAAAAACGTTCTCGATAAATAGCACATGGTGCATCTTTATTACTAAATATTATTACTATTACTAAAACTATCATCATCGATTGACACCAGTGTAACTTCTGTTTAGTCCTCAGAGTCACTTGAATTTGAATCACATTTCCTTGTTTTATTCTTAGGACGTTTTTTCAATCATGTGCAAGAATAATCTTTATCTTCCATGATGAGACGTATCTTAGCCTTTAACTACGATTGTCTCTTCTGTTCTGTCATTTTTTTTCTTTTGTAAGGAGATTTAAGAGAAGTTCTGTTGAGGAGTTCCTGTTACCAAAAATGAAGTACCGGCTCTAGAAGATGTGGAAGGTTAGATAAATGGAACTTTCTGGATGTCTCGTGGACTGACCACTTTAGATGGGACTAGAACATTCTGGTTGTCATTATCCCCTCCATTGTCAGACATCTCTGGCTGCTCAAGCTGTGTAGCAATGAAATTATACCCCTGAATGACATCACGACTAAATCGATGGATTCCAGTGTTCCTAAACCCATTGACGGCAGTTTCAAGAGTACCTGCACGAAGATACGCCTCACAAAAGAGACTGGCTATTAGTAGTTTCCTGACAACTCTATTTGGGATACATTTGCTTTATAGCTTTTGCGTATCTAGTTTTGAAAGGAAACAAACGACACATCCAAAGGTTGTAGCTTGTCTGTTGAGTAATGAGGAAGGCAAACGACTCTCCTGTAGTGTCAACAAGTTTTAGATTTCTATGTGGAAATAGTGACCATCAAGATGATGGTTTCACAATGGAAATAAGGTTTTTAAACCACTTAAAAAACAATGGACCAGTTACCAACCTGAATCGGAACATCCGCCTATTGACCCCGGAGGAGCTCCGTTCAGCATTCTTCCTGTCACGTTTTAAGTGGAAATATAAACAAGGGTGGAATATACTGGCTGGCAGCTGATATACAGGTTATACCTATAGTTGTGGCTCCGCGTCCAGCAGATGAAAGTTCATGCACTTGCTTTTTCCTCTTACAGATAACCACTCAGGAGTAAGGAAGAGTTTCGTTACTCTCTCGCAAGGTTGCAGTATTGTTTCTAAAAGTTACAGTGGGGGACGAATTTAGGACAGGTGACGGATTTCGGGCACTTTACCTTACGAGGTGTGTTGATATTAATAGTTAAATTAACAGCAAAATGTATTCTTTCTTTTTATATACTTAACTTTTCTCCTCTTCTTGATGTTTATACTGTTCGTGAACAATCTATCATTAGTCACAGCCAATTGCACAAGCGTCTAGTGTAATGTTTTACATTTCGTTGTCATGTACGTGCGAAATATTGCCAAATTTAACTATTGCTTTAAAATAGTTACATTATCAAAACAAACATAACATTTTCTGTTTTTCGTTAATATATTTACGCATATATGAATTCTAGTTAATATTTGTGTAAATTTCCTTTTATTATTATTGTTAAGAAATTATGTGTTGGTAGGTCAATGACGCCTTTATTTTGTCATTGATTTGATTACCTTGGATGGAACTAGCTGGAATAAAACTCATCATAACGTTTCTCAGATTTTTCAACTTCCCTAAATATACTTTCTCTACATGATCAATCTGATGAATATGCGTAGTTAAAAAAAGAATATTCTCATGACATGAACAACGTGCATACAAACAGTTTTTTATTTATTCAAAGAATAGCGAAAAGCCCATTGAATTCCGAAGTTACGTAATATATAATTACAGACACCATAATTACGTATTGTAATCTGGTTTACTCTCACTTGGAAACTAGATACAAGAAGTGCATTTGGGATTGAATTATACGCGTTAGAGATGTTAACTTTCTCTGAGAAATTTTATTACACCAAGAAAACGTCAGTATGAAAACAGTTTTTTTTTCTTAATTTTCTTTATATATAATCTGGATCGAAAATAGAGAATGGGGTGGGGAAATTTTTAATATTCTGTAGAATCTTTAATACCTGTAGAGCCATTTTTTGTACTATATTCTCATCAGATTTTTATGATCATTCTGGGCCATAAAATTTTTACAGTGTCTGAACAGTTCAGAGCAGTTTTTGTCGATCTAGTATTTGCAAAACATTTGATGTATCAATGAGATACACGTTATCCTATGTGGACATCACATTCCGAAGACTGTTATTTTGTTACTACTTGCTTATGTGAGAATCTCTGCTTCCACTCCTAGAGTATGGTTGAAAATACATAACACTTAAATACTTGAATTCTAAAGTGTATTTAAAGATGTAGATTGCGTTCTACAATGGCAATGTATTTTTATTCTGCGTATAAATTTGTGTATAATAAACTCCTGAAAATGAACTGGTTTTGTGTAAATTATGTGTATAATATTCTTCTAGTAATTCGAGGATTTCTCGACGTAGTTTATCAGGACCTGGATCTTTACTCTTTTTTATCCTTTGTTTGGCCTTCACTAGTTCTTGTAATATATGATCGCTTTCTTCTTGTACCTTGGTTTCTCCCCGATAGATTATGTTGCTGTTATTATTTTATATATTCCTCATATCATTTGGATCCTTCTCTTCTGTTTTCCATGTAGTGTTTCCTTCTTTATGTATTATTATCGAGGATACTTTACTTCTTGATAGCCCATCCATAAGTGGTTCTATTTCCTCAAATTTGTCAAGAAGACATGTGTCATTTTCTTTTTTGATTTTTTTATTAACTCTAGATTATTGGCTGTTTCGATTCTCTTTTTTCCGCCATTTTGAGAATTTCATCAGTCATTAATGATTTATTGCCGTCATTTGTGTTCGGTAATAGCATGGGTGCATATTAACTGTGTCCCGCTCGCAGGTAATAAGCCCTCTACGGATAAAAGGGTTTGCGCGAATTGGCTACCGATGAAATTCTCTGAAACTTAGATAGGTAGGCGATGGATTTTATTAGAAAGACCATCATTCTTTAAATTCGTATACACCTTCGTCGTAAACTTATTTAAAATTAGTTTGTTCGTTTTGCGTCTTGCTTGAACTTGATCATATATCGTCTTAGAACAACAAGCTACAGAAATGTAGGGCGAACGAGGAAAACCCATTCTAGTGGTGAATAGTTTTAAATATAATTTCCACAAGTTACTGTTACAACTTTTGGTGAAGTTGATTAGCTTCCTAGGTGATTTGTTTCCTGTGTTAAAGGGCGCTAGACTGACCTCTCCTAAGAATTTTAGTCGTTTGCAGAACAGTGCTACGTAGTTGCATAGTATATGCTCTGCTGTTTCTTTTTCGTTGTCACAGAAACGATAGTTCTCACTATCCGCTTTGCCCATTCTTTTGAGATGGTATCTCAGAGGGCCGTGACCAGTGAGAAGGCTAGTGACCATTTTGATATATTTTTTTACTCGTTTCGAGAAAGCGGTTGGTTGCAGCAGGCGACACTTTTATGAGCCTTTTTACTTGCCTTTGTCCTGCTGTGTTGGACCAATGTAATCTTAGTTGATCGAGTTCTCACGTCCCGAGTCCCTCTCTGATGAGGCTTTTCGATACTCCAAAAAAGGGGGTTAAAAGGGACCCTGGAATGGGGTGTTAGCCCCTTTTTTTGGGAGGATATCAGCTTCTTCACTTCCTGCAATTCCCTTGTGACCTTGCACCCACATCAATTACTTTGTTGCGTTCGGTCAGCTTTTTGAGGGATTGTTACAGTCCCAAACCAACTTTGACTCACAATTAAATGACTTTATAGCCTTTAAGGCGGCTTGGCTGTCTGATAATATAAATAGTGTTGCCCTACGAGTGTCTCGGTTGAGACATTCTTGGGTACTAATGTCTATAGCATGTATTTGTGCCTGAATGATAGTTGGGGCATTTCCAAGAGATTTGGATAGCCTGAAATTGGGCCCAGTAACACCCAATCCTGCGCTTTCATCTATCTTAGATCCATTCGTATATCATACGAGTGTCTACTTCCAGTTTCGGTGATTTTTATTTCCATGGTCGGTCTGTCCTTGAAATCCAATGGAATGTCTTCCAATATTTTTAGGTGGCCAACTAGATCTCTAGGTTTCACTATTTGTGCATGTCATAGTTTTAAGGCGGTAGTTACTGCCTCCCTCCTTATGCAGAACTGCAAGGGAGGAAGATTCAGCATCCCCTCTAGACTGCAGTGGGCATGTTGGCATTACCTCTGTTATTCCCAGACAAGCTGCCGCTGCCCTTTTTGCAGCTTGGCGTTAGCTGTTGTTTGTTGTGTTTTTGGCCACCATATGAATGATGCGTATGTGACCATGGGCCTAATAATCATTTTATGTGACCTTTGGATAAGATTTTTTCAATATCCAGCTGAGTTTTTGATCTAGTGTTACCCCCAGATACATATTTTACTTCTTTGGAATAGTCTAATGTTATGCCATTCATAATTGGATCGTGTAAATTGTATTTAATTCTTCTTGTGAACGGTATCACACTTGGATTGTAAAACCAGAATCATGAAACTTAATGAGGAGGTCATCTTCGACAAGAGACCACAGCAGGTGCGATAGTACTCCCTATTGAGGGCATCCCTTTACTGCTGTTACAGTCACAGATTCTCCCCCAATGCTAGCAGTGATGATTCTGGTTTTTTAGGATTGACTGAATCCATTGTATTAGTAAGACTTCAATGCCCCTCTTTACTACTAAGATGAGTAAGATGACTAATATTGGTAAGATTGCTTGGAGCAATCGTGCATCCGGCAGTTGAAAAATTTGCAGATGCTTGGTGGAGAACTCCATCGCTGAAGACGCCAAATTTTCACCTAGCATGTGGGCTGAGACTAGTACGTCTCTACAAATAACGACGAATGCCTGCGAGAGCTTCCATTCAAAATTTAATTCTTTGTTTTATACTTGCCATCCGAACATTTTTTAATTTTTGTAGGTTCTGAAAAATGTTAAGTAGTATATAGTAATATATTAAAGTAAAAAGTAGTAGTGTCCGTAAGAGTATAGCGAAAAAGCAATATGTCATAAAAGAAATTTTATTGAACATCAAATACGTCTTTTACAGGAAAAACGTATAACTGCTTTTGAGTTTGTAAGAAAATGTGTCGATAAGGCATCAACCTGGATTGCAGTAAGTTGCAGTTTCTGTAATAAAAAAATTGTTTACGACTACATTTCTAATTTCTGGTGTACATTATACCTAATGAGTTTTTATGTCCTCCCATACAGCCTTTAACAGTTCTTGCATAGTTTTCTTTTCCGTTAAATGTATTACGCAATTAAATCTTTACTTTTTTCTGCATTGATTTTCTTTAAGAGCTTGCGTATTTATTTTTTTTTTGTTTCTGATTTATTAGTTATTATCTTTAGTAGAAACTGTGTTTTGTTTATCACGTTAATCACGTAATTAGTTGTAACAGTGTAAATTCTGCTATTGCAATGGCTGAAATGCGTAAATTGAATTTTGGAACTGTAATTTATGTATTGTCATTTTAGAATCAGAATAAAACTTTCTAAATTTAATGGTTACTTACTAAAGTAATCTATCTAATCTATGATTGTTTATATTGGAATAGCACTATGTATAAACTAAACAAAAGGAATTTTCCTATAAATCATTAGGAATTGTATTTAACAATTTTTATACCTGAAAGATATTTTTATCAATAATTGAACAATTATACCAGGAATTTACAGATATTTTAAAACTTTTATTTATGTACAACTATTTTTGATACAAATTGCAATATTAACAAAAACAATTATATGTAATTTAATAATCAAGTTTTCGGAATATATTAAAGGGATATTTCTAATAGATTTATGTAAGCATTTGTTATGGTACAATTTATTGAGATTTACTTTTGATCATCACTAGATATCAAAGAAATAACAAAAACTAGAAATAAATATGAGGGTAAAATATTGATGAAAGTATACAATGAAAGCACATAATGGACAGTATTTAAAATTGAAATTAGGCAATGATCTTCAGTAAGCTCTTGTTATTGTTTTGTGTTCTATAATTCTTAAAAGGTACATTTAGATCTGACTCTTATTACATGAATTTTGTGTCAGACATACTAGTAGGAGAGCTGGTAGACATTTTTGGGTAGGTATTTCATGCATTTTGAAAATTTTTCAGTTACCTCTTCCGTAATATCCTAATACGGAAATGCAGACTTGGCTGGAGGGTAGCGGTCATTTAACAACCCCTAAATTAAAAAACATGTAAAAAATTTATATATAATAATAAGCGAGTATTCTACAGCTGACGCCGTTTCTCGCATCCGAATTTCCAGCGTTTTCTGTCTGGCGGTCATTTCATCTTCGACATCTTCTCTCCATAACTGTCTTGGTCTATCTCGTTTTCTTCTAATGGTCAGAGTTCATTTTTCCATCTTTTTTGGCCATCTATTTTCAGGCATTCTCTGCAGGTGTCATACTCAACAAACATGCCGGTATTGCCAAAAGGGCATTACATTATATCTCCGTTGTTGTTGGTCCCATTGGAGCGTGTGATGCGTTAAACGAAAAGGGAAGGGATATCGATAATATCAAGATATAAAAATCAAACAAGACGACTACCAAATGGGCAATACACAGCATCTTCGTTATAGTTACGTTCATTAAGAACTTTAAAAACTTTAAATTAGCAACTAGATATAGATTAGAAGGTTCCTAATGTATTTTATACTTCTAAGGGTCTATTCACACTATCGATATGCTCTTGCTCCACTTCTAACGTTTTTTTTCTGTAACTTCGTTTCGATATCGATACATTTGAAAAAAAAAAACATTTTACCAGGGTGGGGATCGTACCTGTACTGACTGGCTCTTTGAGACTGAAAAATATAAATACCTAGTAATTGAATAATTAAAGATAATTTATTTAAATTGTAATATTTATGGTTAATCGTCTGTGCTATGAAAAATATTAAATGTGATGTAAGAGTTAATGCTATTTCTACCTAACTCTCGAGAAAATATTAGAACAAGATGCAGATGACGGCTAAAATATTTTAGTAGAAAATTCTTTTATCGATGACAATAATTATGTGTGGATTTAGTGATTATACTTACAATAAAATATAATTTCTTGGAAATATTAACCGGTACAGGTAGATTTTGGTTAACCATAAATGCCAGTCATTATGCTTGGAATTCAAATCTTTAAAAAATTTGTATACCTAATAATCTCTGCCTTGTCAAACATTAACCATGCGTGAGTATGACAGTTAAATATATAGGAGTAAAAGCAAAAGAAAAATTGTTATACATATATAACCTAATATGGAAGAGAAAAGTAATACCCAGAGAATGGACAAATGCAGTAATTATACCTATATACAAGAAAGGAAACACAAGAGACTGTAGGAACTATAGAGGTATATCACTACTATGTGTAGCAGCAAAAGTATACGAAACCATAATAGAAAGGAAAATTAGAAAAGAAATAGAACATAAATTAGAGGATGTACAAAGTGGATTCAGGAAAGGACACAACACACAAGACCATATATTTACCATGCAACAAGTAATAGAAAAAGCCTTAAAGAAAAATAAAGAAATACATCTGAGCTTTATAGACATGGAAAAAGCATTCGACTCAGTCAAAAGAAAAGATATATGGGAAAGCCTAAAGAAGAAACAAATAAGTGAAGAATTGATAGAAGCAACAAAGAGTATATTCATGAAAACGACAAATACAGTAAGAATGTTAAATATACAGTCAGAACCATTTGAAACAACCCAAGGAGTTAGACAAGGGGGAAGTCTCAGCCCAGTACTATTCATAAATGTAATAGATGAGATAGTGAAAGAATGTAAGAAAACATTCAAGAAATACTGCATCGGTTGGAACAGAATGCAAATGATAAATGCTGAGATGTGTATATTTGCAGACGACATAGTATTAATTGCGGAAACTGCAGAAAAACTGAAATACAACTTAGAGAAATGGAACCTAGAAGCAAGCAAATACAACTTAAACGTAAACAAAGAGAAGACTCAAATAATGAAAATATCAAGGAAACAAGGGACGGAAGATCAAATAGAAGTAATGATAGACCAACAAAAAATAATACAGACAAATTCATACAAATACTTAGGAACAGTAATCAACAACAAAGGAGACATCGAGGATGATCTTAACAACAGAATGGAAAACACAGGAAAACTATTCCAAGCACTAGAGGATTCCTAAATAACAAAGAAATATCAACAAAGACCAAGATGACAATATACAAAACAATATATAGACCTACAGTGACATATGGAGCAGAAAATTGGATATTAAACAAAAGACATCAGAGCAGAATTCAGGCAGCAGAGATGAAATACCTCAGAAGAACGATAGGAGTAAAAAGAACTGATAGAACCAGAAATGAAGAAATAAGAGAAAGACTCAAAATCAAACCGATACTCGAGTCAATCAAAGAGAAAAAATTGGGATGGTTCGGACATCTAACCCGGATGGACAATAATAGACAAGTTAAAAGAGTGTGGGACGCCAAACCAATAGGGAAGAACAGAAGAGGAAGACCCATTAAAGAATGGAATAGTGACATCTCGCAGATACTACAGAGTAAGGGTAAGACTTGGCAGGAAGCAACACAGATGGCATACAATAGGAAGGAATGGAGAAAGTTCGTTAAGAGCTAGGACACCTCAGAAGACTGTCAAATAGTGTATTGTAATGAATTGTATTTTAAACGGCCCAACACCGAAAGGTACAAATGGGTCTACTGATTAAGTAAGTAAGTAAGAGTATGACAGAATATGAATATTTTTATATACTCTCGAATGACTGTGTTTTCCCAGGTGCTTACTCTTCAAATACCTTCTCCATTAATAAAGATTGCTTTTAATTATAAATTTCTCTGAGGTTACTGCTGGCGCCAATATTAAATCCTAGCCTATAAAAGCCTTTATTTTCTTTTTTACGGTACCATTTCCTTCTATATTTTGTGTCCTTAATTACTAATATTGATCACTTTATAGTACTCAGGAGCTCTTATCGTTTTCTATTAATTTTTCAGTATAGATATATCTGTCCACGAAATGTTTAGCTTGTTCGAAATATACGTAGTCATAGTCTTCTAAAATTTATGGTTGTACTCTAGTAATCGAGTAATGTAAAATATGTGTATACTTTTATGCTTAGTTGTCTGACATACAAACGCGAGGTACTCTGGATTTGATAATAAATATCTTGGATTTGTAAAGTGTCATCCACGAAACCCTAGCCACAAAACAATCCTGCATTGTAATCTTTTTTATTTAAAACGAGCTTTTAAGACTTGTTGGAAATTTGATATCAGAAAATTCATCATCATCACTGGCTCGACAACCCTTTTTGGGTCTTGGCCTGTTCAAGGATTCTTCTCTATATCATTTTCTATTTGTTAGTATCTCAGCTTCTGTCTTCCTCTTGTTCTTTTTCCTACTGGCATTTGTTTGAATATTTTGTTTAGTATTTCGCCTTCTTCCATTCTTTCTACATATCCTATCCAACGCAGCCGTCCTATTTTAATGAATGTTATAATATCCGGATCCTGGTATATTTTGTATAGTTAAGAGTTGTATCTTCTTCGCCATATTCCGTTTTCTTTTGTGCCCTTATATATGTGTCGCCAGATTTTTCTTTCGAAAGTGGCTAACAACGTTTCCTCTCTGTTAGTGAGTGTCCAGGTTTCTGAGCCGTATGTGAGTACCGGTCTTATTAGGGTTTTATATATTTGGCATTTTGTTTTTCTTGCGACGTTATCTGATCTTAGTTGCCTAATTAAGCCATGGTAACATTTATTTGCAATAAATATTCGCCTCTTCACTTCCTCCGCAATGTTATTATCAGACTTGACTAGAGATCCCAAGTATATAAAGTTATTTACCCTCTCAACGTTGTATTTTCCTTTTGTTATATTTTGTGGGTACCTTATTTCTGCATTTCTTACCTGCATATATTTTGTTTTGGTCTGATTGATTTTAAGACCACAATTTTGTGCAGCTCGCTCTATTTGGTTGTATGCCTCTATCATTTCTCTTCTTGATCTTGCGATTATGTCAACATCATCTGCAAATGCTAGTATTTGCACGCTTTTATTAATGATTGTTCCTCGTGTATTGACTGTTATGTCCCTCAGTATTTTCTCGAGTACGATGTTGAACAAGATGCATGATAGAGCGTCTCCCTGGCGTAGTCCCTTTTTCACATCTTTTGTTTCCGTTAATTCATTTTGTATCCGGATTCTACTTTCTACTTTTAGAGATTCTTTTATCAGTTCTATTAGTTGTGTTGGTATATTAAATTCTTTCATTGCTTTTATTAAGAATTCTCGGTTTATATTGTCATATGCGCTTTCAAAGTCTATGAAGAGATTATCATCAGAAAATTACATTCGTGGAATATATGCGGGAATTGCTTAATTTTATCAAAAAATTTCTGTATAATAGGTCATTTCCAGTAAGGGTACATAATTCCTATTTTGAGGAACATGCTGAAGAAAATGGAACTCCACAAGGTTCGGTACTTAGTCCTACGTGGTTTTTTGTAGCAATAAATGGTATCATTCACGATCTTGTGTACATCTAAGGTAAAAACAATAAATTAATGACAGATACATTGCAACCAATGCTAAACCATTTAAAATAATGGTCAACCAATACAGTTTTCGAATTTGCAGTACCAAAAACTTCGGCAGTATAATTCACCAAGAAACCTACACAAGTCTACCCAACATTAAAGTTTTATATCTCCACAGTGGCATTTAAACCATCCGCAGAATTTCTAGTCATGGGATTTGATCAAAATTACGGGTCAATTTCATATGCCCCAGCCTCAACAACAACACTTAAAAAGCTTGGCATAATCTCGGCATTAGAATTGCTCTTGGAACATTGCGAACAACTCCCGTCAAAAGCTTACTGAGTTAAGCCAGTGAGCCACCACTACCTTTGTATGAGAATACTTTTAATGATAAGTACATTAACTACTTTAATTATAGGTCTAACACACCTGAAAATATTAATTTCCAAAAATTTTTCCAGTAAACTCTGACAACTGGCCTCTGTGGGCTATTAAGTCCACTGACCAAAAATCAATGTATCATTAAGCTGAATCACTGTATCATTATATATTATTAATAAGGATCAAACAAATCCAGCAATAATTAAAGAAGAGTTTCACCTTATCTTGAACCACCGTTTTATGCATAAACCCAGCTCACGTTCCTTGTCTATGGCGGAACAATCCAACGCTTGGCGAATTCTGCTTCAGGATGATAGGAAGAGCCGACATCGAAGGATCAAAAAGCGACGTCACTATGAAGGCTTGGTCGCCACAAGCCAGTAGTCCCTGTGGTAACTTTTCTGATATCTCTTGCTGAAAACTTTTCAAGCCAAAAGGATCGATAGGCCGTGTTTTCGCAGTCCCTATGCATATTGAACATCAGAATAAGCCAGCTTTTGCTCTACGCGAAGTTTATGTCCTCGCTGAGCTGGTATTAGGACACCTGCGTTATTCTTAATAGCTGTACCGCCCCAGTCAAACTCTACGCCTGGCAGTGCCCTCGAATCGAATCAGGCTGGAGGTGAGTTGACGCTCGAAACGAAGCACACGAACGCTAGCCGGGTATCCGACAGGCAAGCCTTATCGGAACCACGATAAGGCTTGCCGTGATTAATAATACCCTGACAGTCATAGGGCACTCCCCACCAAACCATTACTGAGGCAGGAAATTGTCCTCGTTTGATCCTTCGCATCAGTCCATCAGTTCGCAGACTTTCTTGGATGACATAAACTATATCCTTTTTCTTATTGAATGTTTTCTCCAAACTAATTTTTTTATCTGTAAAGAGAATTTCTTGGCAATGTGCTTTACCGTACAACGACAACAGGCTTCTTGATTTTTTTCCTATTTTGTTTTAATGCAACAATAAGGCGTTGTCTTGTTTGGTAATGTAACTCATTGTTTTCGGCTCAATATCCGTTTCCCGAGCAATAGTTTTTTGTTTTCGTGCAGAATTTTTCTTAATTTTTGACTTAACAAGGCCGGCCAGATCTTTTACGGTTACTTACTCCTCCCGTATCCAAAAACAATTTAACAGTACAATACACAAAAACACGCGTAATATTTAACGGTTTTAGTAGTTCAAAAGTACGAGCTCTTTCTATTCCACACTTATGAAGAGCAATGGCAGCAATGCAGTTCTCTTTGTCAGTCAACTCTATCGTAACGGCTCAAACTAGACTGGAATGTTTTGGAGTGTTTATAGTGTCCATGTCAACATAACTTTTAGCTGCGTTCAGTTTGTCAATCGTATAACCCTCGTGTTTACACTGGTAACAATATTTATGGCAGGACTTTGTATATAAATTCTTTCCGACTGCCTCAGTGCAATTAAAGCCATGTAAAATCTACCCGAAACATCCCATAGAGAAAAGGATAAAATTGGAACCTCAGAAAGCCCAAGAAAATCTCAGAACAGTAAACTTCTTGGGATACTTTCCCACATTTGTATTAAAGGCAATGAATTAGCAGATAAGTGCTGATAATAGCGATGCTATTGGTAACGACTAATCAGAGGTCGAATATCGGAGTATGGCAAGTGATATAAAAACCTTTTTTCAAAAATAAAGTTTTAAGTGCGTGGAAACTAAAACATATTAAAAGTCGTAGCATTACACCGTGGCAACCAACAATAACAAGCAAAAGATCCCAAGTAATCCTAACCCGTCTCAGACTTGGTCATAGTATGTATGCACACGCACACATTTTCTCAAACATCAAAACTCCAAATTGTTATGTCGCTAATATCCTTCGTGAGGATGCGGCAAGTCAGAAGTTTGTTGGTGTTTTTAAAAACATTAGTAAAATTCTAATTAATTTGGTTATACGTGAATGTTGACAAGGTTATTTATAGTACGTGTGATTAGTATTATTTTTGTTTTTCCTTTATTTACTTTTCAGTTTCAGGTCTTAGCCCCCTTTGGTTACTACATTTAATATCAAAATAAACATAAATGTAGTAAAGGGTTAAAACCCGCTCTGGACAAATCCCTCTACATGAAATAAGATAAACACCTGAAGAAGGAAAAGCCAGTAAATATTTTCCTCTGTGTGCCTTCTCCTCTGGGAAGGTTACTACCATTATCTGCTAACGTCTATATGTGCAATTCTTATTTGACATATTCGATGTATTTTTAATGTGGAACAATTTCTTTAAATTTAAATTTTACATTTGTCATTCTTTCTAACGCCTTCTATTATGATTTCTAGTAATGAATATCGCACCTGTATAGACTTTATGACGAAAGTAAGAAGTTTTAAGGTTCAACTTTCGATCATAAATAATATATAAATGTGTAGATAGTACATAGCAGTCTGTTCTATCGCCGTTGATGTGTTCGAGAAGTTGTTAAATTTTACCACGATCCACATGATTATATATAAACTTTTGCGTAATCTACAAAACTGCTGTTACAAAGGTAATCTATTACATAAAAAAAAACAAAAGATTTTTATATTTTAATACTTTTGAGATATGTTTGAAATTCATTACCAACACTGTACCTATACCCACATACATATCTTGCTTTCGATACTTTCTTCGCACAATCGATTAGTCATCATCAGGAAATCTTTCCGAAATTTCCGATCGCATAATTCACTCATTCAAATTCAGAAGACGCATAGCGGTTTTTAATGACTGTTTAACTAAAACATCTGCTCTTTTGCGGTCGACTTACTCCTGTGACACACAAGACGCTCAGGAAATAACTTTTGTTAAAAAAAGTCTTCAGGAAACGTCTTATTTAGTCTCTTTGTCGAGTAACTTTATACGGAGATGGTACATGACATATTTTACCTTGTTTTTGCATTTTAAACGGTTTGGATAAATTACGAGGAACAAACTAAAAATACAAGACGCCTTAAACATCTTTTCGCCAAAGAAGAATAACGGAATGTTTTTTGTCTTATCTGCCTATTGGATTTTTCATTGGCTCTATCTAGTAAAATTGGAAAATAATTCCTCTGTAGTCAAAGAGGTGATATGAGATGTATTGGACTCGATGAGTTCTTCATTTTTTAATGTCCTGTTCATCATTCAGTCAATCATAATAATTATAAACAGAATTGAATGACTAAATAAATTCTTTAAAAACTAGTTTACTTACAATTAATTTAGTTTAATTATAATTTTATTGGAGTCCAACAACGACAACATGATTAGATATTTGTAAGGATTTCATTCGTGTAAAAAATCAAGTAACATGTTGGTAAACAAGATATTAAATGTATTGGAAATTTAATATCATTCGATAGATACTGAAGAAGTAACATAATACAAACGAAAACTAGATAGTTATTAGCAAATATGAAACACCATTACTAGTCGCACACAGATTAGTTTTACGGTTGCAAAACCCTTGAGGCCATTACTGTTGAATTAATGTACTTTCAAAAGCTATTTTTTTGCTAAAATAACGTAGAACATAAAGACAATAGTGTGGGGTAGAGTGGATTGTACACGAATACAAGCCAATTCAAAATAACAAACTAGGGTATGTATGGAACTTCTTAAGTATCAAACTGAGTCAAACAAAAAATGTTCTACAAGAAATTTTAATAAAGTATAGTCAGAATACACACTTAAGAAAAAAAATATAATAATAGTCTCCCTTTAACCCTTGAGTAATCGGGTACATGCAAATTACACGAACAGTCAGGTGGGGTCTGTGAGACCGTTTTTTAATTTTACACAATACATTAGAAAAGATTAAAATAAAACTATTTGATAGATGTACAATCTTTTTTTGTTTCATTTTTAATACATTTGAACCATTTTAAACCCAATGATAAAATAAACAACATCTTTAAGAAAATGGAAAAAAAGTTAACAAAAATGTACTTCTCTTACATTTAATAAACAAAATTCTAATCCTAATTTCAATTTTCATTGCATTCTTCACAAATCGATTTAACATGCTCTAACCATAGTCATTTTTGGCATTTGACACAAAAATATCGTGTGTTACAATTTGAACAAGAGCCAACGACCTCGTGTATTTGGACGCGGAGGCGCTGGATCTGCATGTACTCCGCTTAATTTTTGGGCGATAGGTATTTCTGATATTCTTTTGTAAATGAGGGTCTCTTGCTCAGGTTAGCATGTTCTCTCTTGTCAAGGCAAAGCCAATTGCTTTCAGAAACAATCTTCGTTCCGAAATTAGGTCGTTTTCATTTGCATTACATTTATGTATGACGTCAGAGTTTATGCCTGCAATGTTGAGTAAATTATAAAAAATGTCCATTAGCCGAACGCCCGATTTTGTAATGTAATAAAAAGTAATAATATTCTGTTCTGGACATCTCCAGAATCTTCATCAATCGAGTCATCATAGTGAAAAGATGATAACAGCGTCACGACTTTTTTTTCTTTGGGAAATACGACACCAAAGTAATGGATTTGGAAAATACAAAGATAGACGAGTACTGTGGTCTGCTGGGATCAAGAAGTTCCTTTGGAATCTCCCTTTTATTTTTTGGAATTATTCCAACAATTGTAATTTTGTGTTGCTCCAGCATGCGTTTTACAATTTCGTAACTTGTAAACCAATTATCCATGGTAATATTTCTAGACGATCCAAACACAGGCTCACATATTCTTTTCACTAAATCGGTGGTTTTAGTACTAACGCGATATGGCTCTGGAAGCTGAGATCCAACGTATACTTCCATATTTACCGTGTAAAAACATTTGGCGTCCACTAAGGAAAATACTTTTATTCCATATTTGTCTGGCTTATTCGGGATGTACATGCGGAATCTGCAACGTCTACTGAATGCAAAAAGCATCTCGTCTAATGTTAAGTAAGATCCAGGAACGTAATTAAGTTTGCATTTCTGATTAAATTGGTCAAAAACGTTTCTTATTGGTGCAAGTTTGTCTATGGATCTTCTTTCTTCCCTAGTATTTACGTCATCAAAACGCAAGCAACGTACCAACAATACAAATCGCCTTTGAGCCATAGTAGTTTGAAACACCTCTCCGCGTGTTCAAAAGTTCAAATAACTAGCAAACCCCGTTGTTCACTGTTGTTCGACATGTGGACGGAAAGGTACTGACGAATGCAACGCACTCCGACATAAAATAAGCAATGAGGCATTAGAAATAAATTGTCGCTGGTCTCACAGCCCCAACCGACTACTCAAGGGTTAATGCTTGCAGTACATTTTTGACTTCCTTCCATACACAGTTATAACACTAAAGAGAAGGACTAAAAGACTTCACAATCAGTATTTTTAGGCTAAGAGTTAAATTAGACTTTAATATTTTTAACTCCTATATTATATTTTTTATAAACTCTTTTTCTATTCTTGCAAATCTTTGATCCTATTTTATAATCTATCGACCTTGTCAACGGCGAGAGCTATATAGGTCAATGATTGCCAACTTCTTTTAGCCTGAATTGGATGATAATGACACCAAGGACATGTGGTCTGCACGAGAGATTTGAAAGTATGGTCTTCTCACATAGAGATTATGTGAACTGTGGCATTTTCTTAAGTCGCAGGTCTTTACCTGTATAGGTAAAGACCTGCGACTTAAGCTTTACTAAGTAGATATTTACCTGTGTCTGGCTATTACGATCCATTCGTATATCTTTCGACAAGAGACAAATATGTGATCATGTAGGTACAAAATTAGTGTGTCGGATTTTGAATTAGAGTCATATTCTCGAGAATTGAGACTCCCAGTGAATATTATCTGTTACCAAACCTGAAAAAATGGCTCGGTTATGAGATATACATTTAATTCCAATGTAATCGCTTCTGTAAATAGCTATTTTTGAGAACTCATATTTATCGACCTACAATGAAAAAAATTGCTAATTTATAATTTCATTGGAATAATTATTGTGCTGAGTGAACGGACTATACTGAAAACTAAAATGTTTTTATTCAAAAATCTGCGTTTTGTGGTAAGAATTAAGATCATTACAAGTGGCAGAAAAGCAGCAAACATTTTAATAAAGACTTGGATAGAAGAGTTCTAAAACGACATATTTTGGATTGCCATGAGACGAGAGGTTGAGAATAAGAACTAGAGTAACTAGAATAGAGAACTAGAATAAAAGTAATTTTTCTCAGTTTTTAGGTTATCAATCGACAAAACCGTATAGCAAACAATTTTTGTATAACGTGCAAAATGATTAATTTTTTATTGATATTTAAAAGCAAATATTATAGCCATAATTCATTTTATTTTCTATACCTATAAAAATAAATCCATGAGTCACCTACCTCTAAATTGTTTGAACACTTTTCGTTTACGCCTTATCGAAAACTCATTATGTTCTTGACATAATAATGTGACTTTTATAGTACAGGGATTAAGAACATTCATTCCAGATAAGCAGAATATAAATAGACACTTACTAAGAATACCTATAAATTGCCGAAACGGTTTATCCTATCTCAAGTAATTAATAAATAGCAATTTGGGTGTGTAATACGTAATTCTATTTGGGTTTCGGATTAAAATATAATAAATTAATATATAAATATATTAATATTATTAATTAATATATAAATAAATTAAAATATAATAGACTTTCAAAGCATATTTATTTACGTTTGTATCTGCGTAAACAATATTTAATAATTTATTATAAATACACTTCTCCCAGAAATTAACGCACCACTTTGAAATATTAAAGTATTTTATTAGCGTTAATAAAACTTTCCATTGTAATGTTATATTTTGCAAGCCCCTTGTATATGCTATTCGTACACTCTATATTTATTGACTGTGTTTTACCGCTATAGTTTTTTTTTTGCAACAAAACAAAAAGAAGTAAAAAATGTACTAATTCTATAAATATACTAATTTCCAAGTTTTCACGAATTTTATTCGGCTACTGTTTAATTGTTGATTATTGTTAAATTGTGTTTATTATGGAGCGTCAATCACGTTATTTAACCCGAGATGAATGTGCCCAAGCAGTGATACTGTCGGAAGAAGGTTTGAGTTACCAAAGAATTGGTCGTCGGTTTAATGTGTCCCACACATCCGTCTCACGGGTGTTAGAAAGATTTCTCGAAACAGGGGATCATACTCCCAGAGCAGGGCAAGGACGAAACCGGGTAACTACCCCTATTCAAGATCGATTTTTAAGAATTTCTGCTCTTTTACAACGTTTTGTAATACATCAAGTCTACAAATTCAGCTTCGAGACGTGCATGCTATACAAATTAGTACTGAAACTGTTCGCCAGCGACTTAGAAAATACAACTTAACACCTAGGATTGCCGCCCGAGGTCCTCTATTAATTGCAGAGCATCGAAGGGGGAAACCACATTTTGCCAGAGAACACGTTAATTGGTTAGAGGCTGACTGGGAATGAGTGCTATTTACTAATGAATCCTGATTTTGTTTGTACAATAACGACAGACGTGTTCGTGTGTTGCGATGACCCAACGAACGATATGCTCAGTGAAATTTCTCACACACCACATTTTTTGGTGGAGGATCCGTTATGGGGTGGGGTGGTATTTCTTTGACCGCACGTACGGACCTAGTGGTCATACAAAATGGAACTGTTACAGCTGAAAGGTACATATTGAAGATCCTGGAGCAACATGTAGTACCAGTCGCTCCTTATATCGGTGAAAATTTCTTACTAATGCATGAAAATGCCAGATCTCACGCTGCCCAGATCGTCAGAGATTATCTAGAAGTGGTAGAAATTAACACTATGGAATGGCCAGCACATAGTCCGGATTTAAATCCGATTGAAAATCTCTGGGATATCCTTGGTAGGCGATTAAGAGCAACACCGATCCAACCAAACAACTTACAGGAAGTGGGGGAGAGGCTGATCCAGATTTGGAGAGAACTAGACCAAAATGAAATACGGCAATTAATTTTAAGTATGGGCCAACGATATGAAGCTGTTATACGTAGTAGAGGTGGAAACACTCGTTATTAAGACTTTTTCCATATTTTAGTTTACTTTTCTTATCATTATTTTTTTTATAATTTTTCGTTTTATTTTTTTCCCCTGTACTTCAACATTTTCTGGTGATTAGACAAATTGTTATAATTACTAATAAAATTTAGAATAAATCTGGTGAAGTTTTATTTTTTATTCTTTGCCCGTTTACAAATAAAATTGGTTTATTGAAGTGGTGCGTTAATTTCTTGGAGAAGTGTATTTAAAACAACAGAAAAAAATCGAAAGAAACTTAAAAATGTTGCGGAAAAAAATCAACAAATACATTTGTAACACATAAAATATTCATTGTGAGTAAGAATTACACAGTCTTTTTATAGAATAGAATAGAAATATGCTTTATTGTCACTGAAAATTATTGAACAATTTTATGGACAAAGCTAAAAAAAATCAGTCAAAAAGTACAAAAAGTATACAGTTTTATAAACATATTTGTGACAATTGTCACAAAACGGTGATTACAACTGATAAGTTCTTTCGGGCCGTTTCATTATCTCAAACATTTTCAAAATATTCATAATCTTATTCTTTTTTACAGACTCTCCAACACGGATTTCCACACAAACCGACATCTCTAGCTTGGGATTCATCGCTGAGATTAATATGTATAGGAACGGCAACTGGCGCTATCAAAGTCTTCGGACAACCAGGAGTAGAATTCTACGGGCAGCATCAAAACCCCATTGCCGTTACGAAACTAGTCTTCCTCCCTAATCAAGGTAAATACTTTTTTAATATTCACTGATTGCTGGCAAAATAAATGTACGTGTCCCGGTTTCCTAGCGTCTCACCACCTCCCGGTATTAATCCATGATAAATAAGTGAGCGTCATTGAGCGCAGGACCGTATCTCTCATCTGATGACCTATCCATCGGCCAACCCGATTCAACCCGGTTTAATTTAAGTCCTGCATTTAAAGTCCATTCGGTAACTACAGTCAGAGCCTGCTGCATTATATCTCTGACTGTGTCATTAAATTTGACGTGGACAAAATTGAACGGGTCAACCGCATAGCCCAATATAATGCCTGTCTTTGCTGACTAGCACTCCATCCATGACCAGACTACACTTCCCTCTCTTCCATCCATCCCATGATCATAATGGTGGTACATCTCGGGATTAGGGAGCTCAGTAGTGTTACGCTAAAAACACTTTAACCCATAATTGTTAGGATGGTAGTCAAAGCTCTATTCAAACTCAACACTCCGGCTAATAAAAATTTACTTTATTGATAACCCTTGATCTCCAAGAAAAGTATTCTTTTAAAGAAGTTGCTTCTTCCTTTCAGAGGTTCAAAAAGGAATCACCAACCAATAAATATTCTTCGTGGGCGCCAGATATTTATTTATCATCGTGTAAATATCAGAAGATATTTAAATAAGTACTCAATATTAAGACACAAAAAAATACAGAATATTTATGGTTCATGGATCACCCTTGAACATAATACATCCTGAGCAAAACTGAAAAAAAAAACTGAACAGTTTATTCATAAAAGCATATCATACAGTGTGTCCGTAAAGTATGGAATAAATTCGATATTTCCTAAATGAAAAGCCTTTTTAAAAAAATCTAAAACACGTCGATTTTAAATTTAATGTTCTACATTTTACAATAAAATTTCATTATACAAGGTGATACACATTACAGTGATGACGTCATCGGCTCTTTTTTTTAATGTAACACCCAGTATTTTAGGACATTTTTAGATCGATAAAAATTAGCTGATTCCAAAAAAGTATAATACTGGGGGTCTAACGGATATAATTTGAAAGATATGCGCTTAGAAAATGAATTTTTATTGATTTATAATATTAATAAATTATAAATAAATTATAATAAATAACTTGAAAGTAATCCAGTAATTAATACATGGCTTAATCTTAAATGTTCGAATTGTAGCCCTTGTTGTATTTGACAGTAACCCAAACGTTGTACAAATTCTTGTAGAACCTTGTTTATGCTTTTTTGAGAAATATTGTTTATTTCTTGACGAATTCTTGTTTTTAAGTCTCCAATATTTGCAGGTTTCGTTTTATAAACAACATTCTTTAAATGACCCCACATAAAATAATCTAAAGGATTGAGGTCTGGCGACCTCGCTGGCCATTCAATATGTCCACGTCTTCCAATCCACCTCTTCGGAAAAATTTCGTTCAGGTACCTTCGAACATCTAAAGCATAATGCAAAAACTAGAAGTAGGCTACTTTTTTGCAATTGATAATAAATAATTTATTTTCTAAGCGCATATCTTTCAAATTATATCCATTAGACCCGAGTATATATACTTCTTTGAAATCAGATCTAAAAATGTCCTAAAATACAGGGTGTTACATTTAAAAAAGAGCCGATGACGTCATCACTGTAATGTGTATAGGTAATGGATTTTGACAAGAGCTATGACCTTGTAAATAACAAGTAAACTTGTGTACTGCACCGGCATGACTCATAGCTCTTGTTAAAATCCATTACCTCTATCACCTTGTATAATGAAATTTTATTGTAAAATGTAGAATATTAAATTTAAAAATAAAAATCAGCGTGTTTTAGATTTTTTTAAAAAAGATTTTCATTTAGGAAATATCGAATTTATTCCATACTTTACGGACACACTCTATATTTAAGTATCCGTAAAGGAAAACTAAATTATAACATAAATTGCGTCAAATCAAGTTGACTGAAAATACAAAATGTTTTCAAACCTTTTAATAAATTCATAACAAGATGATCGTATTGAACCCTTGACCAATGAAAAGAATCGCCTGATTACTCGATAATTCAATATAACAAAAAAGGACCCTGCCCTGGGCATGGTCTTCTCTTCAGCGGAATACTGTTAACAACCCACACGTACAAACAATAGATGTCCAACTAAGCAACACAATGAGAATGATTTCTGGCGTTGTCAAATCCACTCCCACGCAATGGTTTCCAGTCCTGAGCAACATTACACCAGCCAAATTACGACGCATACACTATCTTACAAATACAAAAAGACCATTAACAACTGTAACCTACCAATCCACCGAGACATAGATGGTGCTAACCATAACCGACTTCGCTCCAGGCGACCTCCAACAAAATCAGCCGTGGAAGAAGAATCCAAACTTCAACAACAAAGTGGCAACATGCCTTGTATCACCCAAGACCACCAGGGTTAGATTTGGCACGCAATACATGGTCTATTATAACATAATTAGAATCTAACACGGCAGATGTATTTACATGATGCACTAATGGGATGAAGGACCATCCCCACTTTGTAACTGCGGGTAACTACAAACCATCAGACACATTACAGAACAATGCCCCACAAGTACACATGTACGTTTTTAAACTTGTAGTAAATGTATTAAGTTCTATAAAATGTGTGTATATATGTGTCAAGAGCCATACGATAAATAAATAACCAATTTTCTTAAACATTTCATGAATTATTTTTTATTTGCAGGTAGAGTTGTCTCTCTATGCGACGACAACTCACTCCATCTATGGGAAGTCAACAAAAGCTCCTTGGTAGAAGTTAAATCACAGGCTCTAGAAGGCAAACTTAAGAAAATATCAACGATGTGCCTGGAATCTGCGGGGAAACACTTGTTGTTAGGCACGGAAGGTGGCAATATATATTTATTGGATTTGAATACATTTACCATGACACCCGATATTATTTACCAAGATGTTGTTATGCAAAAGTGAGTATTGTTTATAGCAAATATTTCTAACATAATTCAACGAGATTCTATAATAAGACGTTCAATGCCTCTATTAATTCTTAAATTTTTAGTGTTCCACAAGACTATAAACTTAATCCAGGAGCCGTTGAGTCAATATTCGAGCAGCCAGATCAACCCAACAACATTCTAATAGGTTACAACAGAGGCCTCATAGTACTTTGGAATAGGGTCGATAATACAGCAGTGAAGACTTTTATAGCAAACCAACAGTTAGAATGTTTGTGCTGGAAGGAAGACGGTCGAAATTTCCTTAGCTCACATAATGACGGTAAAATTTGATTTACTAATTCAAAATTTTAAATAGTCAATATAAATCTTGAAATAAGTCTTTTACTGGTTCGATAGTAGTCTTAGGGGGGATGGAACTAGAGAGAGAGAGAGAGAGGGAGAGATGTTCTAATAAATAGTTATCAAATAGTGTGATTAATTCGTGTTTACTTGTTCAGTTCTAAAGAGTACTTTCTGTTTAAAAAATTTTTTTGTGATACATGGTATACAGCCAGCTACAGGAACTTAGTTTCCTTGTGGATTTTACTTTCTGTTTGTCGGGATTCAGCCTGAAAAGAAATTGGTAGGGTTGGTCGACAAAACGATGACAAAGATGTCTGGTGACTAATGAATCTGGACAAAATTGTAGCTGCTACTTTATATATAGTACGAGCGTAGTATGAAAGATGAGTTTTTACGGGGTTTGAAGAAAAAATTAAAGTTTTTTATTTTTTCAACAAGTCCTCCCGTTCCACGTGAGCATTTAAGAATTACATTGTCAATAACCTCTTGGCTTGTCATCTTTGCTCCTCCAATATTGAGATATTTGTCCTATAGACTGTCAGGAATTCTCAACAATGGCTGAAAGTATTTGTAATCCTTTTGTCAGTCTCCCTAAGTATCCATTGTGATGCATAAAATACAATATTTATTTTGCTGTCTGTGGTTATTTCTTTGCCAAAAGTTCTTCTTCTTTTTATGTAGAATTGACTCTGTTTGTTTTTCAATGTGCCTCCAGTAAGTTGTCGTTCCATCGTTTTCGTGGTCTTCCTATTGGGTCCCTCGTCTCTTGCCGTCTTTACTACTCTATTTGTTGTGATTCGGCTTATATGATCGTTTCATCCTACACCTTGCATCTACGTCGTATATCTGTACTTCTAGCTCTGTCCCATAGTGTCAATTAGCATCAATTTTTCCAAGTGTTTTCATCTCTGCTGACATGAACACACTAAGATGTCACTGGTACAGTGAGACACATTAGTACCGCGACAATGAAATGGGAAATGGTTAAGGGTTTCTTCTTTAGATTACTTGTCATAGTGGAGGTTTGAGACAGTGTGTATCATTTCATATTGGTTGTTTCAAATGTGTAAAACTTCATTTTGGATTAGTCATTTTTTACATTACGTGAGTTTTTGTATGCTTGTTACATTTTTCATATTTCCAAACAGCGCAGTAATGGACAGTGGATATAGTGTAGCATTGTTTTGCAAACTCATACTAACTTAAGATAATCTTGAGAGACTTGTAATTTCGGAAAACGTTGAAGGTCGGAGAGATAGAAATCACTCACCCACTCGATAGACAGATAAAGTGCAGAAAGCTAGTGGCAAGACATTCTCTAAGCCTATGTGACAAACCCAGGTTAGAAGCTGACGGAAAAAGATAGTTGCTCGTATAGTAGGAAATCACTCAATAATGAGGAAACGGTTAGAGAGAGAGAGAGACCAAGTTTCCCATTACTTGCTAGATTCTCAATCACCATGAAGTTTTTCCTTAAAATGTTAATTCTTGTTCTGATTTCGTCAATCTGATAATCTACAATTTCTATTGGATCATTGAATGATTAGGATATATACTTTTGTATTCTAAACAACAAAAATAAAGAGTTTTAATGTTCATTAAATTTTAGAGATGGTGGCAGAAAAGAAGAGATAATGGACTTTAAATCTTTGGATTTTTTAAAAAAAGAGATACAAATACTTGATATAGTTTTGGATGCAATCAATGAAGATCCATATAACAATAAAATGGGACAGACAAAACTATGGGAAACTCATAGGAGAATTGTAGTTTAAGTGGGCAAAAGATGATAGAAAAGCAACCTCTTATTGAAACTGAGGAAAATGTTTGTTGCAAACAAACATAATTCTAGATATGCTTCTCTGTTTTTTGTGTTGTTGTATATTTTATTTAAGACCATAAAACCAACGAAAACATTCGTAATAGAACAAAAGTAAATGCTGTCGAACTGGCAGCTAAACTGAAATGGAAATGGGCTGGATATAACGAACGTCTTACAGATGGCCGATGGAATAAAGAAATCGTGAATTGGCGGACATATGAAGCCAAAAGACCACGAGGAAGACCGCAAATGCGATGGAGCGACGATATTAAAAGAACTGCAGGGCCAATGTGGAAACGTCTTACAAACAACAGATGAATGGCGAGAATTAGGAGAGGCCTACATTCGGCAATCCGAATAGAGAAAAGGGCTTTAAAAAAAAATATATTTTATTTAGACGAAACTTGGGTAAATGAGGGTTACATAGTAGGTAAAATGTGACATGATACAGACGTTCAATCTTCATGACAGGCTTTTTTGGAAGAATTATCTAGAGGATTAAAGGTTACTTCGGATAAGGAACGACGCCTAATAATAACACATATCTGTTAGAACTGTCATCAAAAGATTCGGTTATAGTATTGGGTAATGGTAGTTATATGAGAGAGATAATTGGAGAGAAATAGTCAAACAAATTACATGACGCCGCTACTCCTTATGAAGGAGAAAATATTGAGGAGGAGTTATCATTTCCGTCAAATTGGACGTCTGCCAAATACTTCTGGAAGAAACAGGATATGTTTGTGGCTAACAGACAAAAACATTTTTTTAGAAAAATCTCTAATCATTGAAATTGGAAAATTAAATAAGCCTCCAGTACGTTATGCAGTATATGAACTTGCAAAAACACATGATATGGATGTTATGCGTCTCCTTCCCTACTATCATCTAAATCCTATTGAACTAATATGGACACAAGTTAAAAGATATTGTAACGAAACTAATTTTGACGTACCTCATATAATGGTTGCACCTCTCCGAAGGATGACGCGTGTTCGAGAACCTACAAAATATAAAATTAGTTTGTATGATAAATACATTTGTCTTCAGATTTTCTGGGTTTAAAATTGTTACAAAAAAAAACGGGTGTGGCAGTCTAGTGGGACTGCCGGTAGAAGTTACACTTCTATACACGCATTCGCCGTTACAAATTTATTTGGGAATCAATCTGCACAATCATTACATATGTAATGCTATAGGTAAAACAGCAGAAAGAGAAACAGAATTAATGACAACTTACTAACAATTAATAAACAACATTTGACCTGTAATAGGAGTATAGTAAATGAAGGATTGAATCAATATTTTGATGAAAATGTATATTTTTATTTTCATATATGTATGAAAGGAGTTGAATGCAAAAATTTTTTTACACATACTCTGCAGTGAAATTCATTGTTTATTTTGTTATTAATATAAAAATACAATACAATACACTGCAACATAATTCAATATAATAATATAATACAAATTAAAATGCAATATTCATAAGTATTTAAAAATGACAATAATATACATAAAAAATACACTACAATACAGTGCAACATAATTCAATATACTAATACAATACAAATTAAAATGCAATATTCATAAGTATTTAAAAATGACAATAATATACAACTTTTCTACTTACGCATATGTTTAATTTACCATGTAATAATATTAATAAAAAAGTCCTCCCTGACTGGGAATCGAACCCCTGTCTCCCGCGTGACAGGCGGGGATACTGACTACTATACTACCGAGGACATGACACAAACGCATTTCAAAATTGACAGTTCTGGGTCATACAGTGATTTATTGAGATTATTATTTTTAAATACAAAAGACTAATATAATTATGAACATTTAATAAATAATACAAAACATATCACATAAATAATAATATTAATAAATATTTTATTATATATAATATTAAATATATATACAAAAGGAACATTTTTATATTCGAGAGAGGAAGAGAGAGAAAATATATCTTCTGTCTCTCTCTTACTCATTATCTTACATATGTAATGATTTCACAGATTCACTCCCATACAAATTTCCAACGTGGAGCGCACGTATAGAAGTATAACTTCAAAAAATTAATAATTAGTACAAAAAATTAGGTAGTGGATTTTCCAAACGGCTATGAATCATGCATGCGCAAAGTTCAAATTTACGCTTCGACCGTACAATTTTACGCTTCGACCGTACAATTTTACGCTTCGACCGTACAATTTTAATAATTTTGAACGAGTCGACTCGCAGACATTTTCAAGGTCATAACCGCTTAGAAAATCCACGATCTCTAATAAATATTAGCTATTGTTATATTTCCTCAATACCAGTGGGCGCAGGTAAAAGTGTTAAATTTACATCATTTGTTCGTAGTGTAAACATCCTTAAAATTCTGATTTATTACTCCGTTTTGATTGCGAAAGATTATAGTTGAAAGTTCACTGAACAATACTGTACAGTATGGTAGTGAACGCTTTCCGAATTTCTCAAAATGTATATTAATACTAGTAACAGCTATTTGTTATTCAATTTAGGCAGCTACATGGAATGGAACGTCGATCAATCCGAAAAACCCATCAGCGAGCCGGTGACCACATACGGACCCTATTCCTGTAAAAGCATTCCCAAAATTTTGAGCCGAAAACTCGGCGACGACAATCTGTTGGTATTCTCCGGAGGTCTGCCCAGATCCTATAGCGATAAATTCACGGTTTCTGTAGCTCACGGGGAGAAACACACTGCCTTCGATTTTACCAGTAAAGTGAGTAGTTTTTCTCTTGGATTGAAGTTATGTATTAGCTTTGTAACTGCTTTGCTTTTGAACTAACAAAATATGTTTTCACGGTGAGATGTAAAAAAGCATTTTTTGACACTTTTTGAATCACATTTTTGGCTTTGTGTCAGTTCATTTTTCATTTCCTTATTACTTACTAAGCTTATCAAAAGCCTATGGAGACTTTTGGAGCCTATAGAGTTTGACTTAAACTTATGTTATAATGTAATCGGTGCATATAATTTTAAACAAAAATGGCAGAGCTTTCAGACCTTTTAGATGAATACACGTATATAAAACGTATTAGAGGTCTACCGAAAATACAGAGTGAAAATAAAATAAACAATAAAAGATACGTCTGCTATAAAGATGGCTGAGTACATAAAAGAATCAGAACTTAACATTTTATCACTATTTCTATTATACACTACGTATAATTAAGTAAGCATAGTTGTCACTTAAAACCAAATGATGTATTAAATGAAAGCCCCCCAATTTGTGGATACATTTGGGCATATTCTCTAAGTTTACTGGTGAGAAGTTACTAACTTTGGCCACTAATCTGTAAAACTGACTGAACTAGATTTGAACGTTCATATTTATTATGCGTCCCCAAAAAGAGAGGGAGCAAGCGAGAAATTTCGTGCGAGTACTATACTTATATGATGTAAAGCAAAAAACTGTAAGAACTATAATAGTTGTTGATAAGATATTTATGATATTCCATATAAACAGAAATACGCCAATTGCTGAAACGAGAAACTGATATGGTCGGACGAACTGTTAAAAATAGACGTGGAACCGAATTATTTGAACGTTACTAAAATAACAAAAATTTAAATAGTGCAGAATGTCTCATCATTAATAAGAATTGCCATAACTTCCAAATCAATTTTGTTAATTTTTCAAAATTAGAACAGTATTATTAATGAACTTTCTTTTGTACTAATCTAAATTTAATAGTAAATTAAAATATCATTTTATTTTATTACCATCTTACCATTAAAGCTGCTTTAGTTTGTTGTAAAATTTAAAATTGTTTACATTTCTTTTTTATTTCGGGCAGATCGGAATTCAAAAATCCGAAAATGATAGCGAGAGTGACGCTGAACAGGTCGGAAATAAGGTACTTAGATGACGGCACAGTGGTTGAATTTTGCATGGTGTTTTTTGATTAAAGAATTAGCAACATATCCTAGTTCCACATCTATCACATAATAATATATAAAATGTCAATCCCAAAAGACGTATTTAAAAATAACATTTAAGGAGCAATTACAATAATTTAAGAGAATTCGAGGGAGCACATTGTTTCAAGTAGACAAATTTCTAATCTGTTTTGGTGCAAATAGTATGAAAAAAGTCCAAATTTATCTTCTATGGTTCTAGACGCTCTAGAACATGGCATTTAAAGATTACATATGATTTCCACAACACTCTCGATAATAATAATAATAATAATATCGTATGGTTATACGGAACCGACGGCTTTACGTGCCCTTCGAAGCACGGTGAACGGCTCATATCATTTTTAGAAATGAAAACGTCGTTGTTGGTGGCGAGATTCGAACTCGTGCGCTCTGGCTTACAAAGCCAGTATCTTACCGCTGAGCTACGGCCGTCCATAACACCCTTGATGAGAAATCATTAGTAGGAGGTTGCAACAAAAAGTCTTTGTGGCAGCGATATTTTGTGAAATAAGTACTCACATCTCGACACCGTGCTGTTCTACATGAAACATGTACTGATAGATCAGTTTGGATCAGAAGAGTATGGCGATTACACGCAGAAATGTGTAATTTACTGTGAAGCGAGATATAATTCTTCTTCTTCCTCAACTTTTCCCTTCTCAGAGGTCGCTGTTCCTTACTCTTCTTTACTACTTATTTCTGTCCATCTTGTCTTCTTCATTTGAAACTTTCTCTCTCAAGTCACGCATTCGTTCCATCTTCTCGGTTTCCCTCTACCACTCTTTTCCTCAACTTCTAACTTCTTTTCTGACGTGATTAACTAATTGCAGTCTTTGTTCTTGAACCTTTTTTAAAACTGTAGTCACCCCGGCTCTTTCCCTAATCACGTTTATCTTGCATCTTGTCCCTTCTAGTCATACCCAACATCCACTGTAACATTTTCATTTTAGCTACCTCCATCTTCTTTTCGTGAACCTTCTTTACAGGCCACAGTTCACCGTCATACATCAACGCAGGCCTCGCCACATTCTTGCATACCTTTCCTTTCGGTCCTTCGGATTTTTTTATGACAGTTTACCCCGCTAATTCGCTTCCAGTAAAACCAACCAGCATGTATTGTGTAAGCAATTTCTCGATTTAGTGTCCCATTTTCCGTTATGTAGGATCCTAGGCCTAGGTATTTAAATTCTCCTACTCATTCTAGTTTTTCCCCAAGCAACTCCACTTCTACTTTACTTTATTTTCGACCTGCTAACCTTAAATCTTCCTTCTTCAATAGTCATTCTCTAACCATTCAACTTCTCCGACATTTCTTTCCTCTCCGCCACTAACACGACAACATCCGCAAAGTGCATTGACCAAGGAATCCCTTCCCTTGTCTTCTCTGTCAGTAGATCCATAACAAGATTAAACAGGTAGGGACTCAGTGAAGAGCCTTGAGGCAAACTAACCTTTACTGGAAAACTTTCAGTCAATCCGACATAAGTCCTTACTTTGGTGTACGCTCTCTTATACGTATCCTTTACTAGCCTTACGTTCTTCTCAGGAACCCATTTCTCTCACTTACATCTTCATAGCTCTTGTCTAGAAACTGTGTCCTACGCCTTGTCAAGATTTATAAATACCAAATATAGCTCCCTTTTCTTCTCGCTGTATTTTTCTATCAACAACATATAATCCTTACACTGCTCCTAATGGTATCAAGTGCGATAATATACAGTAGCAGAACAAATCACCTATAGTTTTTATCGGCACACATTTGAATACGAATACTTATACGGAACATATTGAGGTTTTAAGCTATACAGGTTAATTTAACCCGTCTTTTGCACTTTCATATACAGCAGCCAGTTGGTGTATAGTACATCTTTCATGAACTATTTTACAAGTCCTTGGACTTCCGAAGACCTGCTATATATAAGCTCTGCGTTAACGCCTGATACACCTTTTATTTGGCCCTGGTAGTCTCGAGTCTCTTGTATCAAAGCGACATCGAACCCACCCATAGCAACAGTAACTTCTGCGGAAGCTGTCTCACTGTGCTAAAGGTTCGCCTGTCCGATCCGTGTCATTGAGACCTATTTGGGACAGATACAGAGTTCGTGACTGTGGTCGTCTCTCTGTCGTTCCCTCTACATTTGTATTTATGGATTCAAAAGTCATTTATTTATTAATCCTCTTCTGGGCCATCTCTTTATCCGGTGTTTATTTTAACCTCACAAGTTGGGACCAAATGCTCTCAGGCACGACAGTGGGCTCATACCGTGCCAAGGCTATATTCTCCCAGAAATCGTCAGGTCTCTGGGACATCGCTTAGGTAACACTTTTGCCCTTGGCACGATGATGTTACAGCTCGGGATTGTGGTGGCGTCGTAGTGGCAGCGCAAATATCACCATATGTTAGTCAATTGTGATGTGACTGTCTGGTGATTTATCGATTTAACATGGTGTAGATGAGTACGTGTGTACGTGCATTTTGAGTTTGTGCGTGTGAGTATATGTCGCTTAGTCAACAAATCTACAGTTAACTGCACCCCTATGCTATATTCTCAGTTGATTCGGGGGTGTTTATTTGGTTGTAACTTGTGCGCTCCTGTCCTGTATATGATTGGTCCTATATACCCATAGGACGTTTCTTATTAGCCATTGGAACACGTGCATTGGAACATACCTACGAGGTACCTATTAACACGCTTTCCACTTATGGGAACATAAAATTATGAAGAAGTAAAAATAGTGGTATAATTCAACTAAAGAATGTTGCTAGTTCTTCTTTGTTATTTTCTCTTAAACTGTCAAAAATATTCAGTTCAGTATGTGGTATAGTTATCTACGTTTGTTATTTGTTTTACTGTTTTAAACAAATTTATATTACTAACCTGACATCTATTTAAACTAGATGCAGTTTCTTTCGTTTTTTCGTTAAATATTTTATTGCATGTTAAATTTTAAGGGTTTTGAAAATCATTGTGTTATTTTATTTTTTTTTTTTATAAAATATGCATGTATCGATATCTAACTCTTCCCACATTACTGGAAGTGTATGTTTTATGTTTTATTAACGTTTGTAACCAAATAACGTAAATTAATAAAATAATATAAATTATTTTTTTAGTAAAGGATTATAACCTGCTGTACGGGTGACTCATAATCATAAATAATGGGATTTGAGTCAATTTATAAATGGCACCACATACTTACGCCATATATTTTACTTACGTTTAAAAAATATTAACCGTTTTTTTAATAACTAGATTTTAATGCTAATACATGCATATGAATTCTGCGCATACATCTGGACTAATCTTATGTACCAACTTCCTGGGTACTCCTATGTCTACCATTATCCTCCACAGTGTATCCCCGTTTACAAAGTTATATGCTTGTTTGAAATCTACAAAAATTGGATGTATAATGTAAAGTGTTGACTCCAATAGTTTTTATAGACCCCAGGTCAATAGTTTTAACGGCAATAGTTTTAACATCACAATAGTTGTAACTAAAAAACGTCCTGTGCTAACATGAACCCAACAGAATTACTCCTCTCAAAACTGATCGACATACTTAACTACTTTTACCAACCTTTATTAATGAAGGTGATATTCAATACATTCATATGTTGTATCTTTGCTATATTTTCATAGTTCTTTGTTTGTTTCTTTCATATAGGGATTTCATTTAAATTTATTCCTTCCGAAATGTTTTTTCTACATTCAAATGTTGTACCTGTGCTATATTTTCATAGTTCTTTCTTAGGGATTTCATTTTCATTACTCCTTCTGAAGTATTTTGTCTTGTTTAGTGTGCTTTTTTAAGTATTTCTATCTCTCTAACCTTTTATTGTTAGATAAGATTTTAACATTATTCCTGTAATTTCGTTTTAACATTCCTTCAAAATTGTAGCCCCTAGATCATCCAAGGAGCTTACTTGATTGGACTAATCCGGATCTTTACATTCATTATCTTCTTTTGCTATTAATTTGTTTCCTTCTCTAGAACTCGTCCGTTCTATATCAGTCGTACTACAAATATCCTCTTATCAATAGTAAGTTATGCCGAAGCTGTTTTACTACTGCCTGTTGGATTCCGACTGAGGTATTTAAGAACTATTTAGAGCAGAAACATAATCCGCGACTCTCGCGTCTCGTTCCCTTTGTAGTCACAGAAGTCTCACTCATTTGTATGTTCTATGTTTTGGGTCATGTTTTTTTTCCAAGATGAACTTGGTAAAAACAAAAATAATGTCAAATATACCGAACATTAGAGAAATAACGTTGAACGACATCAATTTAGAAACAGTAAGTGAATACATCTACCTGGGACAGATAATGAAAGTTAACAAAGAAAATCAAACTGCCAAAATTACCAGAAGAATAAGGTTAGCGTGGACAGGATTTGGAAAACTGAGTTGGATCTTGAAAAGCACTAAAATAGAACAATATTTGAAAACCAGAATTTACGATCAGTGTATCCTCCCTATACTCACGTATGGTTCACATACGTGGACACTCACCAAGTCTAATATGGATAAAATAGTAAAGGCACAAAGAGCGATGGAAAGATCAATGCTTGGGGTGAGACTTATAGACAAAAAAAACAAAAAAATGGATTAGAAGCAAAACCAAAGTAAAAGACGCATGCTGCCAAATTAAAATGGAGCTTTGCAGGACACAATACCCGACTGAAGGATAAGAGATGGAACCACGAAATACAACAATGGAAACCATGGTTAGGAAAGAGAAGCAGAGGAAGACCACAAATGAGATGGGCTGATGACATTAATAAGATGGGAGGACACAACTGGAAGTAAATGGTGCAAAATAGAAAATACTGGATTGATTTGGGGGAAGCCTATGTGCAAAGTTGGATTACTTAAGGCTGGCAATAGATTTTGATAAGAGCTATGACCTTGTAAATAACAGGTAAACTTGTGTCCTGCATCGGCATGACTCATAGCTCTTGTCAAAATCCATTACCCCTAGAGCCTTGTTTTGTCATCGAATTTACTTGTTCATTCTCTTGGCCTCTGAGATTCTTATAGTTTTTTTACTCTTTTTAATTTGGTAAGTGAGATTTTTAACAGCAATATCGCCGCCTGTCTGCGATATCCTATAAGGATATTTAGTTTTTTGACTGGTAGCCTTAACTAATGATTTCATCGATGGGATACAACGTAGGGTAGTGTCCCATAATGTAGTATTCTTGAAATATATTACTTATCACTTATGATGTATCTTCTTTTGTTTTAAAATTAAAAGAATCATATTGCCAATGAAAAGTAGCTATAGTACTGTATTGTTAAGCCTTGATAGTTATATTTTCTTCCACCCAACTCATTTTTCTTTCTAAATTCACAATATCACATAAATTACAATGATACGCTACATAGATTTCATTTTTAATTATTGTTATATTAATGGCTCTATTAACAATATTTTGTTTCGATTTCTGAAATAAAGCATGTTATGTCAATGTCCAGTAGATTACACACCAACTCTTCCAAAATCAACTTTACCAACGTCTTAATTTTGTTTTAGGTTATTGATTTTATTCTAATTGAATCTAAAGGGCACGACGAATCGGCAGCTAATAACGGCAGTGTAGAAAATAACACAGCTAAGGGAGAACCAGAAACATTGATAGTTTTGGCCGAAGAAGAAATAGTAGCTATCGATTTAAAGGATGATGGTTGGCGAATGATGGATTTGCCGTATTTGGCATCTCTACACGCGTCAGCTGTCACTTGCAGCCAATATGTTTCAGGTAAAAGATAATTAGATTATTCCCCTTTTATCAGATTAAAAAAAAACCCTCTATCTTGTTTTATAGGAGTTCCGGAGGAACTGTGGGAACACCTTAAAGACGCCGGCAAAGTACAGACCAGCCATCTCTATTCGAATCGTTCTTGGCCTGTGGACGGAGGAAGCCTTCTTTGTTCCAAAGGAGCTGTACCTAAACGAGAGTTGCTACTGACAGGTCACGAAGATGGAACCGTCAAATTCTGGGACGCCGGAGGTGTTACTTTTACTTTAATTTACAAATTCGGCACAGCTCAGTTTTTCTCTGGTGATGATCTTGAAGGTAAGATATGAAAAGAGAATGGTTTTTTACTGTTAATAGTATCTGGGTAGTTGACACTTATAATTTAGCAATTATTTAGCAATTTAACAACACAGCAATTATTCAGAAGTCAATATGCTTTCATATTTGGCATATAAAATATTACTCACAGCCAGTAAGTTTCACGTGTTCTCCTCAGACAGTTTTATGATACAAATGGTTTTTGTATTACATACAATAACTCGAGAAAGTTTTCCTATCACAGATATAGTTCAATTATGAACATCCTCGTGCAATGATTTAGTTTTCGACACTGATTAACGACACTAATAAAACTACAGTTTGGCGTTCAACTCGCTTTGAATTTTAGCAATGAAGCACCATTTCGGACATTCGTGTTTCGTTAGTTTTCTGAATTTATTGTTGGTTTACCAGAGTAGTTTACTCTAGAAGGACCAATTTCGGGAGCATCTTCTAAAAGCTACTGTTGTATCAAATTAAAAATTACTGTTTATGCTTTAAAATAAAGTGTATGATATTTTTTGTATTCTATTCTAGAAGTACATCCTGATCCGGAAGACCTTGAAGATGAATGGCCTCCTTTTAAAAAAACAGGAATCTTTGATCCCTACTCCGATGATCCAAGATTGGCAGTCAAACGAATAACCCTTTGCCCATTGTCTGGTACTTTAGTGGTTAGCGGCACCGCAGGACAAACCGTAGTTGCCAAATTCGACACTGAAGTACTAGAAGGACCTTTAAAAGTTTCATCGATGAACATTGTCAGTGACAGAGATGGATTCGTTTGGAAAGGACACGGACAACTAACGCCAAAACAAGGTGAGTCAATTTATTAAAAGTCAGTTTCAATGTATTAAGATCAAAAGAAACTCTTTACAAAAATATTTACTTAATATTGTATACACAGGGAGTATAAGCCAATCTAGAGGATTCCAAGCAACGGCCATTCTTCAAGTTCATCCACCCGCAGCTATCACATGCAACGTTCTTCAGGCAGATTGGGGATTGGTTTCAGTCGGCACAGCTCACGGACTTGCACTTTTGGATTATATCAAAAACAAACCTATTTTGGTCAAATGTACTCTTAATCCTAATGGTAAGTACCATTCTCATATGATAAAAGTATCGATGATAAATAAGTTAAAATTTTGTTTACACACTTACTTTACACACATTATATCGACAATAGAACTATTTCCAAGTTCCAATAAAGATTGATACAACGAATCGTGATAGATTTCTTGATATCTTATCAGTATCAATCAACATCAGTATATGTGTCTTTGTCTCTATTCGCCATCGGCTTGCCTAATTACATTTCTTCACATATTTATTTTAACTCAAACAAAGATTAACCTTTACCAGGCATGTCTTGTATAATTGTCTACCACCTTGTGTTTTTTTATTGTTTCCTACCTATCCGGAAAAAAATTACGCTGTGATTCTTCATATCAGTTGATTCTTATTTTGACAAATTTGAAATTAATTTTAAATTTTACTTTTTTTTTCAATCCAATCGTCCATTTAAACAATCTCATTTCAACAACATACAGTTATTGTTCTTCTTTCTTTTTAATTATCTAACATTCACTCACATACTAAATAGAATTATCTCTTTAGTTTCATTGGCATTTTTGTATTTTACACAACACACTATTCGCCTGCTTCCATCTCATCCATCTCACTTTAACTGTACTGCGCGCATCTCCATATGTTTTCCCATTGCTTTGTAATACCGATCTTGAATACCTTTTCTATTTGTAGTAATAACTGCATCTTCAAATGAACATTTTTTTCTTCTGTGAAATAGCATCTAGTGGAATATCCACTAGCATGAATTGCATTTGTATATTGAAGCAAAGCAATATAGGGGTCTGTACCTGATTATTGACATTTATTAAACATATTCTTTACAGCTCTCACTGTTCATTTTACAAGTCCATTACTTTATGGATGATTAGGGCTTGACGAGACATGTCTAATGAATATATTAGTCTCCACATCTTAGGCAACCGACGATGACCACATTGGTAGTTCAAGTTGCCCAACATCATATCATAACAGTACTGTAGCCAACTGGCTTACATTGACCGTACATCTTCCATTGTCTATTATAATCCTCGGAACTTTAACAGATCTGCTATATGAACCCGATTAGACCCGATGAACCGTCTATTTGGTTCTGGTATACTCAAGGCGACAACGAACCCTCTCTTAGCGACAGTAAATGAAATATTTGCAATTATACAATTGTGGTTAATATCCTTCGATTATAATTACAAAAATATTATTTATGGAGAGAATGGGCATATAAATATTACTGCATAGTGCGTGAAAATAATGTAATCGTCAATTATTATATGGTTAATAAGATCAATATCATAAGACTATAAAACTTTTAATGAAAATTACTCACACAGCATGTAATGAGCTTACTTATAACCTTATTATTTAACGGTATTTCTATTTAGATCTCACTGGAGCGGGCGACACTCCAATATCCCGACGAAAGTCCTTCAAAAAGTCCTTAAGAGAGTCATTCAGACGTCTAAGGAAAGGTCGATCCCAGCGTCGGAACACTAATAAAGACGACAAAAAATCAACTACTTCCCCGCCAACTAAGAGAACTTTACCGGCGGCTACTGATGAGAATGTAAATCCTTTGGAGGCCAAACCAGTTGAACGACAGATCGAAGCCAGACCAGCTGATGATTCCATGGGATCTTTTGTAAGGTGTTTGTACTTCGCCAGAACATTTTTAGTCAGTGGTAGGTATATTACATAGCTTCCATATTATAAATTTTTTGGGATATTTATTTATTATTGAAAATCTTTTAGTGCAAAACACAAACCCCACTCTTTGGGCAGCTACAAATAATGGAACTGTCTACGCCTTCACCATAACAGTTCCGTCGTCTTCGAAACGGGACACAGATGACGTTTCGTGCATGCTAGCGAAAGAAATTCAATTAAAACACAGGTAAACCATTATTTTCCCCTCTATGATTGTATTTTAAATCGTTATGATTCTAGGGCTCCAGTGATAGGCATAGCCGTATTGGATGGATCGAGTAAACCCCTTCCCGAACCTTTAGAAGTAGAAAAAGGAGTGGCACCACTGCCGGATACAACTCAAGCACATCGAGTTGTTATCGCATCAGAAGAACAATTCAAGATCTTCACTCTTCCCAGTTTGAAGCCTTTCTGTAAATACAAATTGACGGCACATGAAGGTAAGTTTAGTTGTTCTTTATTTTAAATCAATTAAAAACCTAATAGCTCAATCAACGAATATCTTATTCAGTTTGTATATTATAAAACTCAACGAACATTTTATAAACATTATGATTTTTTAGGGGCACGAGTGAGGAGAATGGCTTTCGCCAACTTCAGCTGCCAAATGGACGAAGTAAAACATTCCGAAGTGGACTTACTCTGCTTAACAAACATGGGCGATTGTCTAGTATTAAGCATTCCAGATCTCAAGAGGCAGCTAAACGCAGCAGCTATTAAAAGGGAAGATATAAAGTAAGTGTTATTAGATCTACAATATTAGCTAATATGTAACCATTAAGGATTTTTTGTTCAATATTATTAAACCATTGTATGGAGGAGCGCCGCCGTCTATTCTTAATCTTCCAAATTTTAGTATTCTCCTAATTAAAAATCATAAAAAACATTTAAATAGGTAATACAGTGTTATCAGAGCTCTACGTAAATTAGGAAAAATATATGTGATGCTCGCCTGTAAAATTCATTTTATAATACATTGTTTTTATTTTGTATCTAGCTCTAGCATCAACGGAATTTTATTCATTTATATTTAAATAAGGTAAATGTGAATAATTTTGATTGGAGGGTATTTCAAATCAACCCAATGATGTATCTCCTTATTCATATTGAAAATGCCTTTATTACAATGAAGATTTTCGGTTTTCCAGGTGTGACTTTTTAAAAGAAGGTTGTTCAGAAATGTTCTGCCAATATTTTTTTGCTCCTTAGCCACTGACAAAGCTAAAGTATAGCTGGATAATATATTTGAAGTAAATTTTGCAGATATGTAATATTGTGCACGTAAAAACTGTCCTTGTGAAAATACATGCTATTGTTGTTTCCCAATCGGTTGAATTGTTTTCTAAAACCATTCTGTTCTTTTGATTTCTATCTATCAAAATTTCTCTTTAACCTGTTTGATAATATTTTAGTAACTTACACACAATATTAAGAAGGGTTTTTTGGCCCTTCACTATCACTTCAACTATCACTTCTACTAAACATAAAATATGAATTTTAATTTTATGGATACTTCATTAATAAACTTCGTTCATTTTCCAGTGGTGTATCGTCTCTGGTGTTCACCAAAGATGCTCAAGCATTGTACCTCCATTCCTCGTCAGAGCTTCAGAGGCTGTCTTTGGCGACTTGCAGCGTAACAATGGCTCGATGTTACTTGCCTCTACCGGCGGGAGCAAGAGATGACAGCGAACAAGTCGAGGTGGAAGTAGAACACGAGGTATTGGAATTATCAGAGGCCCCTTTAGTCAACGGCAATGCTGAAAGTAAAGAGGGCAGCGTCGCAGACAAAGTAAGCGAGATTTTTAAACAGTAGTTATTAAAATTTATATAAAAACTAGAAATATTCAAAGTAGGGCGTTAATTCCATTTGTTTTCGACGAAAGTATAGTTAAATACGTAAATATATCACGCATAAAATTAAAACCATATATATATATATATATATATATATATATATATATATATATATATATATATATATATATATATATATATATATATATATAATGTATTATTAATATATATTAATATATAGTAATTTATAATGTTTCAGTCTGAGGATGCACGAACAAACGGCGACGAAACATTGCACAACGTGACGGTGTCGAGCAGCGTCGGTGACATAACCATCGATAGCGTAAAGGATCATCTCGGTTCAGGTGAGGATTTAGCCAGAAAGCTTAACAATGTAACCGTTACGAAAACTGTGACGACAATCGTTACCAATAGTAGCATTCAAGAGGGCGTTGCCACGTCGAATAGTACTACTACAACCGTGACGTCGGGTCAAGAGGCTAGTGAGTGTTGCTTTTTGTTTTTGTTTTTCCCCTTTGGTCATTTTTTGCTAGTTGGATCTAATGAATTAACAGTCTTAGGGTTTCAACGATAAGATAATATTGTTTTTCAATTTCAAATAAATAGTATTTTTTATTAATAGAAATAATATTTCACAAGAAGGTTTACTGTAGCTCATTTTGTATCTCGTATTTTAAAATTGTATGTCTGTATATATATATATATATATATATATATATATATATATATATATATATATATATATATATATATATATTATAACTCAGAAAGTCGGCGAAAATCCAGTTCTGTAAAACAAAAATTAATTGCTTTATGGCAATTTTTGCCTTCCTTTCTCTAATGAAGATTGAAGATGACTTTGTGAATTACTTATTCCTATTTTCGAAAACATATTTTTATCTACCTGAATTTCTTGTTTTAATATTTTTTAATCTTTTAATGTATATTTGTGTCACTTCATTGAAAAAGTTAAATACAAATTTCAGATTTATTAAAAAAAAATCTTCACAACCTCGTGCTTGATATGCATCTGATTGAGAATCCTCAACTTATTGCATTACTATAAATCAAGAACAATGTTATAGGATGGCATTAAGATGATATTTATTACATAAAGAAACTATAATGAGCACCAGTAACTAATCACTGATAACAATATTTAAATTATTCGGTATAAGATTGTTAAAGCATTTAAATCATTTTTCAATAATCATCACAATCATTGTGTTCTTTCACGTAGTTTCTTTTCTGTTGCATCTACTTAAGGACAATTTGTTCATTGATACACGCGTATACTTTGGTAACTGCACTAAGGTGTTCATATGTACATTGTCTTTATCGTGTCTATCGTGTCATGTGATACATGGGATATTTTTTGTCATATTTCATCATTATTTAAAATGGCCAACGGGCACCATTGTTTAAAGTTATTTTAAATTAGATCATATAGCAATTAATACTTTTATTAAAAGCTCTGTACTACCATTCAGTATTTTCTAGATTTTTGTACTAATCTGTCACGAAACTTCTAAATGACGACCGATGAATTTTCAATGGGACGGCGTAAAAAAATTTGATAGTATTCCACTTTTATGGAAATCGCTGGTTTAGGTCAATTTATTTTTCCCGTTTTCCATATACTGATAGAATTCAGTAGTTTATTTATTGATATCTGTCAAAATATGACGAATTTCATCGAATTTTTTCTTAGATGACAATATGACATACATCATTCGAAAACTCTTGTATCTTGCATATATGTCATGTGATACATCACTTACACACTTTTGTATTACTCAGTATATTGTTAGATTTGAGAAGAGCTATAACATATTACTTTCCATATAATCCTATTTAAAATACTTTTACAAAATGGCGCTCATTCGCATTTGCATAACCTTCAAGACGAAAATAAAAAGAGTTCATATTAATTATAAGAATGAGTGACCACAGGATATGAAGAAACAGGTACACTGATACAATATTAGATGAATTGTTTTGAGACTGAGGAAAGTTACAATCGGATCAGTTACCGGCAATAAGAAGGTACAATAACAAAACAGAAATTGACAACAGAGATTGTTACTTTTATCAGTCTACTATGTCATTTTCCAAGTATTAGGAGCGTAGAGACACAAATACTTGTTTTTCATGATATTGTTTGATTTGCCTACGGTGCATGACCGTATATAATATCTTAACAAAACTTGTAACATTTCACTTCTTAAAAAGTGTCCGATGGTATTTCATGGGATATTTTTTGTCATATTTCATCTAAAACACAATGTGAAAAACACAATAGAAGAAAAACAGACGAGCTCAGGTTAATAGTCAGATCATGTGATAAAATAAAAAAGACAATAAAATATTGACAGATGACACAGAATATATACATGACAGGTGAAATCTTATTTGTATATAATTCATATAACACAAGATAGAACAAATTGGAGGGTAAAACAAATTATAGATAAAATAGCAAAATATTCAAAAATTTTTTAGCAATTTCAACTAACTAGTACATCGGGATTAAAGAATAGTATAGTAGTTTATACTATACTAATCTAACAAAATGTCATGTTCGTAGCATCTAGTGTTAGCGGTGAACTGCAATAGAAACAGAATACTACATCTTCATTTTATTCATGAAATATAATTCAGTATCATAAAAACATGTGATTGTGATGAACCTGTGTTTTGTCAACGCTTTACATGTGTTTTTTGTTGCTTGTAGTTATAGAAAATCTGGAGGACGGAACACCGGCAAATTTAGAGGTTAGCTATTCAGATCTTCCAGCGATCTACAGTACTAATTTTCTGTAGTTACTTTTATCTACTAAAAAAATATATTTATATCTAACACTGTATAAATGATTTCGTTGATTATGTTGGTGTAGGGTTTTTAAACAAAATAACATGTGTATGTAACAAGTATGGTCGGGATGTTTTAGAGGAAGAACCGGGGTACATCTGTAGGTTTGATTTATTAATGAATGTTTTGTAAACTGAAGTGTTCATAAAGTTTGACGTTTCGGTTTCCCCTTCGTAAATAGTTCTCAAAAAACAGTATTTTTAAGAATTCTGGAAAATATAATGGTATAACCAATGAGTTGGTGACATATTTAACCTTGATCTTGTAGGCAATATTTCCATCCGTGTGTGAACAGCCGGTTCAATTGGATTGGATACATTGTGAGATTCGGATTGCTGATTGACATCTAATAAAATCAAACGCATTTTTCACGTCGTTGTCGTACTATTATGCCTCTAAAGCGACAAGCAATTGGCCGATCTACACCTCACACACTGAAAAAAGAGCATTAAGTCTGGAAAATATTCGAGTACATGCCGCTGCGCCCCGTTCATCTGAAAATGATTGAATACGTACTACTCAGGCCTATGTCTGAGACAACAGGAAACAAGACAGCAGATGTTCGAATAAGCACCGCTCGATCAAGAAGAACACTGCATGCTGATTTAAATGTTTGTACATTCCGCTAAAACAGTAATAATGATTACAGTCTTCATCAAAGTGTCGTCATTGGAAAAATGGGTAAAATTTGCATGTGCTACACCAGTGGAAACATTAAACTGCTAGAATTACATCCACTACCCCAACCACTATCAACGCTGCTATCAGATGTTACAAGTGAGTCGAAGCATTTCTTGGAAAACATCCGCCAATACAATTCATGTTTCCAAATGACATTGTGCGCGAAAATTGCATACCAACATTCAGAGTCCAAGCGCAAATTTATCATCGTTCCGGATCGCTTCTACGATTGCTGGATGCAGATGGCAAGTTTCTTCAAATTTATTTCATGGCAAACAGTGATGAACAAATTGAACAGTGATGAACAAATTGAACCATGATAGCATTACAATACGTGCACTAGACGAGAAATCGTGACTGTGTTACAAGCATTTTTCGATCAACACAATGAATTAGTTCAGTTGTTTAAAACTGCCATCCAACGAATGCCAGCCGATGACTAGGGAGTTGTAATTCGAGCAAATAAAAGACCCGTTGGCCAATGCCAACGACAGTTTAATGCACCAACAATCGATGAAGTGGCAATCGTGATAGATGAAGAAGAATTCGAATCGCGCGAAATAATTCTTCATCGCAGAAGTGGTGACTTTCAGCGAGTCTCCGAAACTCATCGCTCATACGACGGATTGCAGTATCCGATTCTAGTTTGGCGAGGAGATCTTTTCAACATTAAAATGAGAAATCCACAAACATACGAGGAAATGAATAAGAAAGTCAGTGCCATGAATTAGTATTCGCATCGATTGATGATTCGTCAAGACGCTGAGAACCACATTCTGAAATGTCAACGATTTTTTCATCAATACATCGTCGACATATACGCAAATATTGAAACGACTCCTATATATTCGATTGGATCAAACCTAGTTGCGTTCTGAAGAGTACATCCATTTACGAGACGCAATCGTTAATGATGGTCATATTACCGTCTACATTCACGGGGAGTCCACGGCACAGGCATGGATACGAGATGCAATGACATAGTTCACGCATATGGTCGTCCCGATTTGTTTATCACATTTACATGTAATCTAACATGGGATGAAATTAAAGAACTTCTGTTAGCTGGACAAAAATTATTACAAACAAAATTACGCCAGATCAAATTGACCAAATCGTCTCAGCAGAAATACCAGATGACGTTGATCTAGACTTATAGACGTCGTTACGAAAAATATGATTCATGGTCCATGTGGCGCATTCAACAAGAATTCACTATGCATGTCTGATGTGAAATGCACGAAACGATACCCAAGAAAATTGGTTTCTGATACCATCACTGGCAATGACGGATACCCACTGTATCGTCGACGATCAGTTAAGGATGGCGTTCTGAAAGTACGAAACGTTGATTTTGGAAGTCGATAATCGTTGGGTTGTACCATATTCACCGTTGCTCTCAAAGGCCTTCAAAGCACACATTAATGTTGAGTATTGTAGTTCAGTGAAGTCGATCAAATATACTTGCAAATATGTCAACAAAGGAAACGATATGGCATTCGGAGTAGGGAATGTGGCCGCACCGCTCGATGAAATCAACCATTGCATTAGCAGCAATGAAGCATTATGGCGCATCTTATCTTTTCCAATCCATGAACGACATCCAACGGTAGTACACTTGGCGGTGCATCTTGAGAATGGACAGCGGATGTACTTGACAGGAGATAATGTACGTGCAGGAGCATTGGTTCCACCGGTAACTTTAACTGCATTATACCCATTGTGCCAAGTTGATCTTTTTGAAAGACTACTTTATTCTAAGGTACCGAAACTATACACATGGAATGCATCGGCTAAAATGTGTCATCGTCGCAAACAGGGTAAAGCAGTTGAAGGACACCCCAAATTGTATTCCAGTGACGCATTGTGTCTTCTGTACACTGTTCACCCGAACAATACAGAATGCTTCTATCTGCGATTGCTGGTTATCAATGTACGTCTCAATGTACAATGTATCAATGTACAGTCAACGGTCAGCTGTGCGCCACTTATCGTCAAACTTGCCAATAACTAAATCTTCTTGATAATGATGCACATTAGGACACTGCAGTGGCTGATGTATCGAATACTACAGCTCAGTGTTGAGTGACTCATCAGATAGGCAGATTGAGACCTCAGTTTCTTTTGACGGTTCTCGTATTTCTGGATAGAAAGATACTGGTACGTCACAAATGAGGGGAGTAGGCAGATTGAGACCCCGAACTCAAACGGAACCATATCCCTCTTGATAATGGCTCTAAAATGGTACCGAAATGCCAAGTTTTTAATTCTCAACGCGGTTTTTCCCGAGAACTTTCATTTACCTGGCGGCGAAAATTTTTCCGGATATATTTCCGGATTACTTCAGTTTACAAGACAACCAATACTTGGTTAGGATGTTCCTAACCTTTTAAATATATACTATAGTATGTCAACAATCAATATAGATAACACTTGAGTATATTTTTTATGTAGATTTTAACAATGTATTACTTATATTTTGTGCCTTTTATTTTAATCATGCACTTTCGAGATCACAGTGCAATATTTTTTCTTAATTTCCTAAGGTAATTTTGACTTTGTCCATATTTTGAGTTGACAAACTGATAAATATTATTAGATACTCAACTAATGTACTGCTACCAATACGAACATTTTATTCAACAAAGTTGTTCTTTTTTTCAGATTAAAGAGATCCAAGTGAGCGATATTCTACTGCGAGCCCCATTGGCATTGGCAGAAGACGACCCCTAAATATACATTCGGAGGCCAATATGCCTCCAAAATGGTCAAATGATATGCCATATCAACATGATCAGTATTTCCCTTCCGCATATTTTTAATCGTTTTTTAATTAATCACGTATTACTAGTATGTAGTACAAACTGTTTTTTAAAAGTAGTTTTATCTTTTTATTTATGTTCGTTACACAAGATGGTTTGGGATGAGTGAAAGACATTGGTTCAACGGGAAAAAAAGTAATTGTTTACTTTTTATTAAACCATTTACCACTTATAAATAAAAATTTCAACCTTAAAATATTTCATGAATACAAGAAGTATTCTTGAAGTTTGCTACGGATAATAAAAGATATTGTTCGCGAAAAAAGTGACAGGTTACATAGTATTTGCTATGCTATTTTTGCTGCATTGATGTGATTAAAAGTTGTGAATATGAAATCTATGCACGTCATTATTCATTGTTCAAAAACGACATATTCGTTTTTGAGATTAAAAAACACCTACTTCAACTAACACCCACTACCTAACCTAATTTAATTTAAAAATTTGCCGTTTTTGCTACATTTCACATCATTAATTAACCCATTAAATATTCATTAACTTATTAACAAATAGGGCTCATTGAACAAAATGAAAGTTGAAACTTCCAATGTCCATTCCAAACCATCTTTAATCTACAAACAGAAAAGTATTGTGTTGTGTACTTAGTTTAGTTGTTAGGAACTGTATCGGGACCACTATTATTTTCGAAAAATCATCATTTTTCAAAAATATTGATAGCGAAGATAAGAAATACTGGTCAAGTTCCGCGAAACTTATAGATAGATTATTGTAATAAAAATTTTTATATTTATATATTAATATTTTTTGTATTAATAAATTCGTTTTTGGGGTTTTCACTATTTCGAACAAAAGAGTTTTTGGCTCTTATTTTCCCAAGAATTCGTTTTATTTTACAAGTGCTACATGTTTTATTTTTCGTAGGAAGGTCTGAGGTTTATGTTAGTAAACTGAAAAAGTTGTAGCTCTTCCAAACTATCGTATAAATTGTTAATCTATTATATTGGCTTGTACACTAGTGGCCAAAATTCTGGAAACTTATGGATATATTTAAAAAAAAACTGACAATTGTTATTATGAAAAAATTGGCATTTCAGGCATGGAGTTCACGAAATGAGTCAGATCTTCTGGTGTAATAACTCTAAACCAGTTTTGCTTAATTTCTTCTATCAGTTCTATCTTGTTACTTGGCTTTCAACGTGATACTAACACTTTCAGCCTTAACCATAGATTTTCTATTGGAGTTAGATGGAACTATTTCCAGGCCAAGGCAGTACAGTAACGTCATGGTTTCTCAACCATTCCATATTTTGAAGTCTTGGCTGTATGGCAGGGCACTCCATCCTGCTGGAAGATTGGGCATCCTCTTTAAGAAAAAATGTCTGATAGCCGGCAGTAGTTTGGCGTACAATATTTCTTTATGATAATTTTTGCATTAATATTGCCCTCTATTCATGCCAAACGTTCAACTCCGTTAGTGGTTGTTCAAGCCTATACCATGACATTCAAAGAGTGACCGTAGTACACTGGGGCAAAAGGTTTTCCGGTCGGAGGAGAACAAACTTCACTCAGTCATTTCCAAAGATCGAGATTCTGCTTTCATCACTCTAAATTACCTTCCTCCACTATTTTTTTGTTCAGGAATGGTTTCTTTCTAAGAAGAGCTTTCTAAGGCTGTTTTGCGCTGATTTGGTCGTTTTAAAGTTCTGATAACGTTTATAAACTTTCATTGTATCTGATTTTGTGGCGGCATCACCCAATTTTTTTGCTATTTTTTGATATGTTTAACCTTCTTCACGAAGGGTAATTGCTTTGGCTCTCTTTCCTGGCGACCTATCAACACGTTTTGGGTCTCTGGGAGCCATTTTAGTTGAATCGACAGTGATTTGTTCCTCCCAGATTATTAAAAAATATTACCTTAACAACAACTAGTCGAAGTCACTAATCTAATAAACACTGGAAGTCGCACGAAACTACTAAATGCTTCCAATTGGACGACTAAAGGTTGATTCAGACCAACAGTCACGGGAAGATCAGATACCAGTCAAAACACCTTCAAGTCAAGGGCCAACTCATTCACACACACATTCGGAGCAGATCACACTGTCAGTCTACTTCAGCATTTAGGTCGATCAAGATGTAAAAAATTTAAAAGAATTTCACTTGTAATGTAAAACAATTTTTTAAATTACAATTCTTCATTGCTATTAAATTGAAGTTAGACTTATATTATACTAAATACAATGCTCAATATAACGACACTGGAAGGAAATTAGAACATTTTCGTTTCTCTGCAACGGTCAAGGAAGATCTTTTTCGTTTGTCAATAATTTTTTTTTTGTTTTTCATTAAGTATTTAACTTCCAACAATAATTATTGTCTTACGAAAAACTGGACATGTCGACCCATGAATTATTGTAAAATTTAGTGTGAATAATTGATACAATATATTAATATTTCCAGAGTAAAATGGTTGTGATAAATCATAATCTTTCTTCACGAACGCACTCAATTAAGTTTTCAAACAGGTGGCTGACTGTCGACTGTGTCCTATTCACAACTTCCAAATTCACACCAACCAACCTAGCAGCGAAACTTGACGCAGTATTGCCAGTGTTGCCATTCACAAATCTCGAATTTTCGGCGTTTCGCTTGAATCCGTTTCCATATTTTATCATAAAATTATATTATGTAAATATATATAGAGTGAGAAATACATATTAGTCAGAAATATAAAACAAAATATAAATATAATTGTATTGATAAACTAAATGTATAAATCACGATCATGGAACGAGTGTTTCCAGAATTTTGGCCACTAGTGTTTTATCAAAATTGGAGGCATGACATTCTTTTCATAAACTACATAAGGTACTTAGTAACTTGTACATATGTTTAAATGAAACATTACAAGAGTTTTCTTCTTTTGTTTTATTTTAATTCATCTATTACAGGTAGCTGGTTTCCTTTCTTCTTCTTCAAGTGCCCTGTCCGTTGCGAACGTTGGCTATTAACATGGCAATTCTGATCTTATTTTCGGCGCTTCTGAATAGTTCGACCGATGTGAGCCCGAACCACTTCCTCAGATTTTGGAGCCACGAGTGTCTTCTCCTGCCTGGCCCTCGCTTACTGTCTATTTTTCCCTGGACAATCAATTGCAGTAGACGGTACTTATCGTGTCTCAATATGTGGCCTAGATATTCAAGCTTTCTTTGTTTAATTGTATTCACGATTTCTTTCTCCTTTCCGATTCTTTGGATTACCTCTGTGTTGGTGACATGTTCGGTCCAGGATATACGAAGAATGCGTCGGTACACCCACATTTCGAATGCTTCTAGTTTTCTCGTGAGCGTCTCCGTCAGCGTCCAGGCCTCCACACCATACAGTAAGATCGGAAAAATGTAGCATTTAACTAGTCGTAGTTTTAGGGGAAGAGACAAATCCCTGCTTATGAGGAGCTTTTTCATATTGCTAAATGCTGCTCTAGCTCGTTCTATTCTCGCCTTAATTTCTGTGGCCTGTTCCCATTTTACATTTACGTTGGTGCCAAGGTACACATGGTTTCCTTTGTTAAATCAAAACGTTTTTATGTACTACGTTCAAAAACATTATAGTTTATAAAACTAGACTTGCAAGGTTTATTCAAAACAACGGAAATATTATGAAGTGGGTCGCTTTAAAAGTTCGATAAATGAAAGAGAGCGCAAGTGACGGCTAAATATGGGCAGTACGATTAAATTATAACTCTAAAACAAAGATGTTATATAAAATTGAACAAGATTTATTATGAAATTCACATTTTTGGTTACACATAAACCATAGATCTTCTTATATTTTGTATTAGACAATGCTAGGAAGTTATATTTTAAATGAAATCTTTATCCACAGTTAAATTGTTATCTTATAACTTATAGTTGTCAATTTGTGAGATAAACTTACGAAGTTTAAGAGGATACGAAATTTCATACATAATTAAATTGAGAGATTACTACATCCCAGACGGCAAGAAGCCATGGGGAAATACAAAAGAAGAAGTAAATTGCAGTAAAAATAATTCATTTTATTCATTCAATCATTTTCATTACAATATATTATTTATTTTCTTCCCAGTCCATGTTTGCGACCGGACTTAGTTCTTTAGGCTGGTCTATTAGTTGCTTAATTTCTAAACCTCTATGTAGTTTTGTTTATCTATGTATTTTACCCGAAGAATATTTCTGGTACTTTGTCATTCTCGGAAGAGCTGGCTGTAAGATCTAGAAGTTTTGCTTGTTGTGAATTTCCTCTGGAGAGTATATGGGAGTCTGTATTTTATTGATTCATGGGTGATGTGTTCTTAGTAATAGACCCCAGATATTTATTGGTAAATTGCCGTCTGTCTTGTATACCATCCTACAATGTACCTTTGCCTTGAAATTCAAACCGGTATCATATTAAGTAGGATTAGTTTGGCCTACATTTTACACAACTGAATCTTACGCGTAGAATAATAAATTATATTTAGTTTATAACTTGATGAGCTTGTTGATAAGTTAGTGCTTTAAACTGACTTCTTCCTGAATTTTATTTCCTTGTAAAGGATTCTTTTCCAAATTTAGTTATATGAATTTTCGTTCTTATTTTTTCTTTTTCCTGTTTTAAACTGTATTTGTCCCTTTTTTAGGATTAGCCGTCAGACAAACAAGGTTTTCCTTTAGCCGCTTATTACACTTGCTCGATTTGGTTATGATCTTGCTATTTTTATTGATCAATTTTTCGAGTTAGTGTTACCATCAGTAGAAAAATAATAATAAATAATTTAAAAAACAAAAACTTGTACGTTTTTAACACTTCCACAAAATTTATTATAATTTATTATCACAATTTGGTATCAATATCTACTTGAATGCCTGGTTTGTAAGATTGCATTATAATTTTATCTTTAGAAAGGGTGTCCCAAAATTTACGTAAGATTTGAATTGAATAGAAAACACTGTTTTTTTCTTCTTTAGATTGTAATTTTTTATTGAATCACAAAGTACATAGGATAGGGTTATGTATCGAATAACACATCAGACAAATAACCTCCAAGGCTTTGCTGCCGCATACGCACTCTTTTATCGAAATTTTCCATGACCATTTTGCATATTCTTTCTAGGACTTTCATCAATACTCTCACGCAGTGTGGCCAATTGATTCAGTCTCTCTTAATTTTTCAATTACTCTCTTCACAGTCGGAAATAAATCAATATTCCGACCATATTTTGTACTTTCATTATTTTTAAAATATTGTTCAACAACGCGTTGTTCTCATGTGTAACTCTCGATTTTTACTATACTTAAGCTGTCATCTGTCAAACTGTTTTTTTTTTGTTGCCAAAATTTTACTGACACTTATTAGTAATTTCTTATTGTTTCTTTAAATTTTTCTAATCACTATAGAATTATACAGTATGATTACATCAAACATTATGTTTATGGTGATGTGCGCGGAATGATGTATTTTTGCCACGAATTACCAGACTCATCCGACCGGCCAAACCTTCAGAAGCTATCAGACTATAGAGATTCACTCAACGGCGTATCTGCGGGGCCTTATTTACTCCTTAAAGTATTAGTTAGCGTTTTCTGTAATTTGGACACACTTGCACCCACTTACTATAACATAGTTAGATACCACTACATAAAGTAATTATATGAAATTGCTATGTTTTCTTGCTCTCATAAACTTATCATGTTACTTTCGAAAAAACTGGTTATGAAACGTTTGCAACCACGTGGAGTATTGTATCGCATTATTCATTACCCTATTTAAATTCCCGAAGAAATAAAACTTCGAAAAAACCGAAGCAATATATAGGATAAGCAGATAAAAGAAAGAATATATAACCAAAATCAACAAACAAGTTTAAATAAGGATCTGGGTAATCTGCTTAGAATACAACAAGCAAGTACAATAGAAGATTCCGAAAGATTCAACATACTTTAACGAATTTAAATAAAAGGAGTAGTTCTAATTTATATAAAATATTTATTTACAACACGATATTATCTTTAAAACTAAAACTAAACTAATAAGAGCGCTGCTTATACATACAAATATGTTATTCAGGAATCATCTAGAGTAGTCCGGTTCTAATCGTTACCATGCCATATGTTCGTCGTACCTCGATCGTTATCTCGAACATCGGAAAGATTGTAGTATATGCGTCATCTTTCTGAGACAGATCCATGCAAAAAACATTTAATAGACGCATAGCGAGGCCCTTATTGTTGGTCAAATAAAATTTGAATAGATCAATAACGGTCTCTGTATTTATCTGCTAAATGCTTCAAGTTTGTTTTGGGTTCATCATCTCCCACCCTGATGTTGTCTAAACGGCTAGACACTGGCCTCCATTAAACTGTTACACTAGGCTTTGTCTTAAGCTGTTGTAATCCAGTGTCAATCTCGCAACATGCCCTGTCCACTTCAATTTTAGTGTCGTAATTCGTTGCATTATATCTTGTAATTTTGTTTTGTTTGAATGACTTTATTTTGAGTTGGTCAATTTTAAATTTAACTCGGTCATACATCTATTAGAAGAATGATATGAGCAGAAACAAATAAAGGTAACTTCTTTTAACAATTATTGGTACCTATATTTGATTTATCAAAAATGAGTGTCCAATGGCAGATTTGTGTTTAGTTATAGAACATTTTGACAACTAAAATTTATATATTAAAGTTAAACAATTTGGATGATTTGATGATGTTTATATAGTTTGTTATATTTTATTTATATTTTTAATGTGGTAACTGTGGTTAGAGAGAGATAGCAGCTTTTTTATCAAACGAAAAACGTGGTGGAGGTTTAGTATGACTGTGAGCATGAGGGTCTGAAGTTTTGCTATTTAACAAAAAAGAGAGAGAAAGAACTATATGGCCTTAAACGTTTGTTAGTATTTTATATTCGTATGTTTCACACGGAACATCACTGCAGTGAATTTAATAAATTTTTTTATTACGAAGTTGTATTAATTTTGACCTAAATATCGAACAACATTCGGTTAAACGCAGAACAAATGTCATTACGCATCATATGAAAATTTACATTAATTTTTTCATTGAATCACAATAACGATGAACTTATGTGATGTCGTGATTTCAGTAACAAAAATGTTCAATATAGAATAGAAATATGCTTTACTGTCACTGAAAATTGTACAATTTTATGGACAAAGCTTACAAAAAGTCCAAAAAATAACAGTAACAATTAAAATTTACTAAAATTACATAAATCGTCAATATTACAAAATAAAAGATAATAAAATACACAATCCATTGCAAAATTTAGCTTAATTGCAAATTGCATAATAAAACCTTATGAACTAGTTTACACATAAGTTTAAGTTGCTGCATGTGATACCCTAATATATATATAAAAATAATTTAGTTGCTTGTACCTAAACGAACTGTAATTTCTTAGTTATTCGTTAAGAAACTCTTCCACTGAATAATATGGTCTTTCAGATAGATAGGCTTAGTTACAAAGGAGATTGTTGTATAACTTTTATGCCGAATATAATATAGATTTCTTTACTAACTCGGTGGACGGGATCGGTAAATACACATCAAAGGTTGAATTTCTGTTGGAGTAGTCATGATTAGGTCTTGCTAGAAAAGACAAAAAAAGTTTCTAGAATATATAAAGAGGGAAGAGTTAAAATCCCGTGATTTTTGAAGTAGCTTCTGCAATGTGTTTTCTACTGAGATCAAAAATAACATTAGATTGGTCAGCTGTACTAGAACCTTAAAAAGAAAGGACATATCGAAGATGAGACTCCAACAAAGAAAAATATGTAAATTTGGAAGATGCTAAACATAGCAGGCTGAGGCTAGTTTTTTACTTAACAAATCGATATGAAGGGACCATTTAAGGTTGCTTTCTATAAAAATACCAAGAAATTTTACAGAATCAACGATACTGATCTGGCTGTTATTAAGAAGCAAGGGTGGAAGAGCTCCTTTATAGGATAATGCTACTGCCTTATCCAATCAGTATCGTTTGCTCTAACTAGTTGTTTTCTATTCCTCAAGTAAGATTGGAACCAATTCAAAGAAATACCTCGAATTCCGTAGAAATTTAGTTTTTTTATCAAAATGATTTACACAGTCAAAAGCTTTGGCATAGTCACAAAAAACAGTGGCAGTATAAAGATTATTGTTTAGTGCTTGATAGATCTCATGTAGTACAGAAAACATAGCATCGCTGGTACATTTATTAGATAAAAAGCCGAACTGACTTTGTGATAAAATGTTGTTTTCAACGAGAAAGGACATATGTCGGGCTTTTATAGTCTCTCAATAATTTTGGATAGGTAGTAAGGCAATAGGCCTGTAGTTGCAGACATTAGATTTTTCGCCACCGTTATGAAGAGGAATAATAATGGCTGCCTTTAGGCACTCTGGAAAACACTTTTAGACACCTTTTTCAAAAGAATCGTTAATTAGTGAGACCAGGACTGCCAACACATTTTTTGGGAGGTTATGAAAATTTTTATGGATAGTCCATCAGTACTACAGGAAGATTTGCTTTTGATACTACTGATTGTTTGGATCAGTTCAGATTTATCAACTGGTCTTATAAAGAATGAATTCGAGACGTTTTTTGAATTGAGGAGATAAGAAATAGGATCTTGTTGTGGCAAAATAGTTGATGTTATATTTTTACTCACATTAACGAAGTATTCATTTAGATTTTCAGGGTTTGGAAGAGAAAATGGAAAAATTAGCTGTGTTTTATTTCGAAGATCGTTTATTAGAAAAGTTCCTCTGTACTTGGAGATATATTCAGTGACAAAGACGTTCGTAGTAAATTTCTTGATGTACAGAAATGAACGCATATTCTTGACTGAATGCGGATACCTTTGGTATATCTAAGTAGAGAAATAGAGTAAAAGGCATGTGATTAAATTTCATTCACGTTCGATTGTAATAAAAAAATACAAATTAATTAACCACATGCAATGATGACAGTAAAATCTCCTGTTAGTGATCCCATAGTAAATCATAAGGAAAAATTCTTATGTTACTAAACTGACATGGTTAGTATCTGATCTTACATTTAGTTTACTCTCAATAAACACTAAACTCTGATTTTATATGTATATTATTTAAAAACATAAATGATGTATCCTCAATATGTTACTGACTTACTAATAGTGGTATTTTCCATTTGAGTAACTTACTCTTTTAATATAGGTAACCAGATCCTACTGCATTCTGCCGAGGAATTTTCGACGCAATTGGTCTCATTTAGCATAATTAGAGCCGCTTCTTTAATTTTTCTCTTTTTACCATCTGTTTCTTTTAGGACTATACTTGAATCGTTCCATTGAACCCTATGTTCATTTTCCCATGCGTGTTTACATATTTGGGATCTTTCAAATTCTCTTTTTTGGATATAAGATTAATGTTCACTTATTCTAACATTCAATATTCCTAATGTTTCACCCAAATAAAAATGTTCACCCTCACAAGGTATTTTATAAAAACAATCTTTTGGTTTTTATTGTTCATTGTTAGGTTTAGTTTTATATTAAATAGATCTCAATGTGTTTGTTGTTTTGAATTTAGTTGAAATGTTGAATTTATTTCCTATTGTTAGCTTTATTTCCCGGAAGTTTTTCCTAACCTTTTATGTATGGTAATCTTATTTTCCTCGTATTATTTATTGTGAAGGTTATACCAATAGAAAACAATTTCCGAAGCGGAAATGGAAACGTCAAATAAACTTATTTTAAAGTAAAATTGTGGCTATTCCCAACGAAAATAGTAAATCACAATAAGATGCCACAAGAAAATCGCTTCAGAACAATATTAACAGTTTTGAAAATACTCATAGCATTAATGATTGCCAACTTTTAAAACAGTTATAGTACTGAAAGAAAAAGGCAAGCATATACCTGAATAAAAGTTAAAAATTAATAGAGATAATCAAATCTGCGACTCCAAAAAAGAGTATCCCAGCATTGGGTAGTATATGGATATATTTTAGAGTAGTAGCCCAATTTTCATTATTACGTAACTTTTGACATGTGTATGTTGCCTGTTAAAACGTACGAAGATGAAATTACTATCCTCGCTATAATATCAATAGAAATGAATATCAATATAAAATATACTTACATTAAATAATATCCGTGGACAAAGATCTATGATAAATTATGTTATAACCAACAGATATACATCCATCAAAAATAATTGACGTAATATGTCTCAACACAGCAGATGTATGTAGGTAGCGACCATAGCCATTATTATTATGTAAAATAAGAATAATCCTGAAATACTTCACATCCAAGAGAGTGGCACCAACATAAACAAAAATCAGAATCGAAGGACTAAATATGAAATCTACGGAATACTTATACAGACAAAGAATATCAGAGAAGATTGCTGGGAATGAAATATTAGAAAACGATAACATCGAGGGAAGCTGGGAAAAACTAAAAATAACATAACTAACGCAACAACAGGTTCACTTGAAGAGAGGAAAGAAACGAACACTAACATATCAAAAAAACCCCATGGTTACAGAGGAAGTGAAGACAAAATGTGAAAAAAAGAAGAAAGCCTTTTTATAACACAGAACACAACAGGCATATAACCACTATAAACGAATCAGAAATGAAACGAACACTTTAGTCAGTCAAATAAAAAGGGAACACTGGCAGAGGTTCTCCAAACATATGGAAAACAAAAAGAAATATGGAGAATGATCAGAGGACATTGAAAAGAGATAAACGAACACTAACTAATAAAAACGAAACACATTCAGAAGGAAACATGGGCAGACTGCTTTCGATCTCTATTTGCTAAGGATAAGGTAAGGAACCACCAACACCAGAAGTGAAGACAAACGGAGAAATAAATATCGAGAAGGGAGAGAGAGGCAAAGGAAGCATAAGCATCCTAATACTTCCCTTCAAAGAGGGAGACAAATCGGGCACGGAGAATTACAGAGGAATTAATTTATTAAACACAACACTAAAATTAACAACCAAAGTGAAAACAAATAAACTGAATGAAATTATAACACTAGTAGAACAACAAAGTTTTAGGTCGGGAAGGTCGACGTTATATTTATAATGAGTCAAGTGCAAGAGTCATTAGAAGAAGAAAAAGCTATAATATCAGTAAATAAATGTATAGTCTGAAATTTTCTTTATAGTTTGAAATATTGGGCAAAATCAAGTCAGAAAAAAGAAATCAAGTGCGAAATGGCCACAAATAGAAAGAACGTAGCATATCAAAAAACCATCGACACAGGTTGTACACGGAGAAAAAAAGAAGCAGACGATATTAGCCGTTGAGAATTTAATTCACGATTAAAAATTTGTAATAACACTAACGGTGAAATTCTACATGATAAAAACTCAGTTCTTAACAGATGGGCACAACATTTCAGCGAACATCTAAATATAAACGATATTGAAGGAGGTTAAAACATAGAAAATCAACAAAATCTACAACGTCAAGTACACAGTGAAGACCCAACAAGAGAAGAAGTGTCAAATGCGATCCTAAAACTCAAAGACAATAAAGCCCCAGGAATCGACGAAATCGGTTCGGAAATGTATAAAAAAGATGGTATCAACTTTTTGCAGCAATCCATAAACTAATAGTACTTATATGGCAGAATGAATGGGTATCAGAAGAGTGGCTAAAGGGAATAATATGTCCGTTGCATAAAAAGGGTGATCGACTGGAGTGTAAAAACTATAGAGGCATTACTCTATTAGCAGCTGAGTACAAATTATTCGGCAATGTATTTGAAAAACTTAAAGGATATTGTTGGTCAATATCAATGCGGATTTACTGCTGGAAAGTCAACTACACATCAAATTCATGCACATCGGCAGATTCTAGATAAGTGACTAGAATATAACATAGATACACACCACATCTTCATTGACTTCAAAGCAGCCTACGACATTGTGAAAAGAACTGCCTGCATTATATAATGCAATGATAGACTTTGGGATCCCACCTACGTTAGTTAAGTTGACAAAACTAACAATGCAAAACGTAAGCTCATGCGTTAGAATTCAAGGGGAAAACTCTACGTTCTTTGACAGTTCCAGGCGGACGCGCTGGCGTGTCTCCTCTTTATATTAAATTAAATGTTATAATGAATGGAACTATTTTTAATAGATCGACGCAAATTCTCGCATTCGCCTAGTTATAATAGGCAGAAGTATGAGAGACATGGTGCAGTGTTTTACAAGGCTTGCGGACGCAGCAAGTGAATTAGGACTTGTGGTAAATGAGGAAAAAACCAAATATATGTTGGTTTCTAAAAACCCTCGAAATATCCAACAGAGAATTCAAATTAACAACCATACCTTTGAGCAAAGCTAAGAATTTGCCTATCTTGGATCGCTAGTAAACGCAACAAATACGACAAGCGACGAAATAAAAAGACGCATAGCAATAGCAAACAGAACTGTTCACGGTCTCCAGAAACATTTAAAAAATAAAAATATAAAATGTGCAGTAAAGCTTAATATATACAAGACCTTTAATAAGACCGGTTTTGATATACGGGGCTGAAACGTGGACCTTATCGCAAAATGATGAAAGATTTCTTGTTATTTTTGAGAGAAAAATTCTTAGAAAGATTTTTGGGGCCGTAAATGAAAATGGGCTACGGCGTCGAAGATACAACTTTGAACGATATCAGTTATACACCGATCCAGACATTGTGAAATTCGTTAAAGTGCAGAGACTTAGATGGGCTGGACACATTGTTAGGATGTCAGATCACGAATACACCAACAAATTAACATTTTCAAAACCAGCGGGCACAAGAAGCAGAGGACGACCACGAATGAGATGGATTGATGATGTGGAAGAAGACCTACAGATTCTAGGGGTTAGAAGATGGAGGGAAGTTGCCAGGAATCGACAGGAGTGGCGACTTCTTTGTGAGCAGGCCAAGATCCACAAAGGATTCTCAAGCCACTTATGATGATGATGACGAAATTTATGGTCGCCCAGAGAAAAATGAAACGAGGAAATATACTTAAGAACCTAAATATACGGCATCATCGAACGAATTTCCAAACTAAAGTGTAACTAGGCTAACCATGTCGCCAGAATGAATCATTACATATTTAAGAGGAAGATATTTGAATTATAACCGAAAAATGACAAAATATGCAGATCCACTGTGTGTTGTATACTGGACAGACGAACAGAAAATGGTGAGAACAAACTGGATCCAACCTGCTAAGTACAGAAAAGAAGTAATTTAGAGAGAGTCCAACAGTGGACGTGGACAGTGGGGTCGGATGGTGATAAGAGTAAGATAATTTATGTACTGTTTTGTCCTTTGCCCAAAAATTGATGTTTAATAAAAGTTCTACGAGGTGAAGGCCGTATTATCGCAAAATACAAAATAGGACTTGATGGCGCGTTTTCACCGAAGCTCTATGCTCCACTTAAAAGTTCAAGAACCTTATATCAAGATAAACAATGGAAAACTAGTTATCAACAACGTACAATATAATAAACACAGACGAGTGCCTTTCTGACATAAATTGAATTTCAAAATTATTTATTTAACCATAAACTTTCTAAATCTACAAAAATTGAAACATTGTAATTGTTAATAGATTAATAACTTTAACCTCAATGTTTTGTGATCATGTAAAAAATTTTCTGAACTAACCTCATGTAAGTTTTTATGCTTCTTATACAATACTTTTTCGTTTTTCATAGTATTACTGAAAAATTAATTTAAATTTATTTTAGAGCATATCCTGATGAAGCAAATAAATTTTGCGAAAGCTTGATATTAACAAAGAGTTTTACTTATCTTGCCCTTATAATTTTTCGATCGGCTATATAAGTAACCGCATCGACATGGAGAGTCAGTTTCAAATAACAAATAGGGCTCTGAAATACTTACCGGCGTGAGCCGTAGTATTTCTAAACAACATATTAAATGCGAATCTAAGATATAGGCTCTTCCCAAATCGGTGTAAAGAAGCTCATGCCATCATCATTCCGAAACCAGGAAAGGACAGCAAATTCCCGCAAAACTACAGGCCGAAAAGCTTACTTCCAGCAATCAATAAGATTGTGGAAAGAGTTATCCTTAGCAGAAACAGACAGGCTAAGGATAATTCCATAAGCACAGTTTGGATTCCGATCAGAGCATTCCAGCCAGCTACAAGTACTCAGACTAACGTAATACATACCAGCCGGATTTAATCAAAAACAATACACAGGAGCATCCTTCCTGGACGCAAACAAAGCCTTCAATAGAGTCTGCCATAAATATCTAATTTACAAAATGAGAGGCTATGGATACAGCGGGACAATGACGAGACTGATCTCTTCATACTTAGGTAACCGGAGCTTCAGAGTTCGAATAGGACAAGTCCTGTCCGAACTCGGAAACCCGGAGGCTGACGTACCACAGGGAGCAGTCCTGTCACCTCTACTGTATACAATATACACGGCCGATGTTCCAAGATCACCTGGAACTCTACTCAGAATTTATGCCGACGACACGGCGATAGCGATCAAACATAGAAATGTAGATATAGCAGTAAGCAACCTGCAAACTCTTGCTCTTCAAAAAGAGACATCAACAGCCAGAGGAACAATTGACAGTGTAAAATAATTCCATCGAATGGAAAAGCGAAGCTAAATACTTGGGGGTAATGATGGATAAAGAATTAACTTTCAAACAACACGTAGATGCCACAACATAAAAGAAAAATTAGTGGGAAAAACCCCGTAGTTGGCTGTATACCATCGTTTAAAAAAACACAGAAGTTAAAACACTTCACACTTGTATTGTGGTATAAAAAACATATAGTTAAAACTTTATAAAAAGTGTCGTCAAAATTTAAATACTAGCATAACGTTTTCGATTTGAACAGATCATCCTCAGTGCCTTGTGTAATTGTAGCTAACAATAAAATTATATGTGTGACCTCCTATATGGGTTTACATCATTCCAAATGTTACATTTTGATTATGTTGTGACTCTAGGTCGATGACAATGGATAAATTTTAAATATAAAAGGCCAACATGGCATACGCATCTCTCGCATGGGGACACGTCTGTAAAACAACTAAGAAAAAGATCCAAGCTGTTCACAACAGCAGCCTAAGGGAAGCAGTCAACGTATGGAGCAGCAAAAGCTGCGAGACTGCTAGAGATAATGAGATATCATTGATTCCATCGATGGAAGCACAAGCGTCCGAAGCAACAAATATTGGGTTAAAAATAAATATATACCCCAGAGAGAAAACAAAAAGGAAAAACCAGAAGATAGTTCGTAGCTCTATCAATGCAGACAGTCACAACTACTTTATAGGCCCACTAATAAGATTTTTTTCAGGACATCCTACAAAAAAAAATATATAAAAAACGGCTTCGGTCACCAAAAAAATATAAAAAATACTAACAAATACCGGTGCAAGCCACGAAAAAAATTAACAAAAATCAAAAAACCCGGCACGTAGGACCCAAACACTCGAGCATCAAGTCTCCGAACTGGGCGTAGCCCAGAGCGGACACTTGAAGCCCGAGCAAGCAATTTCAGATTTGCGGATAAGTCACAAGAGGATAGCAGGAATCAAGCTCCTAACGCTAGCCTGCATTTGATTCGGTTGGGGATCCATGTTGGAGTCCTTGTACCCAGGACTCCCAAATGAACAGCATTTTGCTAATAATGTGTCCCTATCACGCATTAGAGGGGGGAAAGGGAAAGTGCTGTATAGTCAGGAGCATTGGAGCGCTGTGGAGTGATTTCTGTTTAAACTCTAATTAATACATGCCGCTCCAATGAATTGTTACACCCGAACATCATTTCAAGGGGTGATCAAGTCTCTCAGGCTATAACGTCGTCAAAATAATGGTTTTTCTCAAAACCAAAGTTATTCAACGCGGAGTGAAAACCGGAAAACCACAGAAAGCATTATAAGTCCCACGTTGGTTGTTACATGGTAAGTATTTGAAATATTTCGTTTATGTAAATATAAAATATATAAAATAAAGTCTATAAAAATAAAATATATTTTAATGTTGTGTGGCTAAATAAAAATACTTTGAACTAAATACCATTTGTGTTTTCTGGTATTCAATAACTTTTTTTAAAACTGTAAAACTTGTTGATGATTGAGTAAGAGATTTTTTTATGAGTGTGATATAACATCAAAGAGTTTTATAATAAACTAGATTAAATAATGCTGTTGACAAAGAGATGTGAGTAATAATAATCATTAGATATTTCAATGCTAACATTAGCAGTGGCGCTGAGGAAGACAACAGAGGCATACAATCTCGGCACAAGAAACAACAGGTGAGATAGACTATAGACTGGTACAGTTTTTTGTAAAGAATAACATGTTAATAGCTAATACCTTTTTAAAACAATATTCCAAGAGGTTATATACATGGAAGTCACCTGTAGACAGAGAATGACAGTTGTAATGAACTTCAGACTGAAAAGATTTCTGAAAGGCGAAAGAGAAAATGTTCCAAAAAAACACATTGCACAACTAAAACCCCCCAAAGAGAAAAGAAATTAGTCTTAAGGCCAAGAAAGAAATGAAATGAAGAAAGTGAACCTAATAAGAAATGAAGACATTGAAGAAAGGTGAAATGTTGTCAAAAGATCCAAGAAGATATCGCATTCATGAAAAAATTACACGAAGAAGAATGGATAACGCAAGAAATCATGGTCGTATTAACTGTGAGGTGGAAGCATAAATCAAAGTGAGCACAAAAAAATCCATAAAATCATTAAGAAAAACTGCAGAGAAGCTAAAGAAAACTGGATGTCAACAAAATGTCAAGAAAATGAGCAACTTCAGGAAAGAAATTATTGAAGTTCACAAGAAAGTAATAATAATGACAGGCGGATAGAAACAGACTAGAAACAATCGTAAGAAATAATTATAGGAACAGAGGGAAAACGTAGAAGATAAGGAGACATAGAAAAACTTTTCCACGATTATAGACCATGTGTCCCACCATCGACAGACAAATAAATAAATTAAAAATGTCTAGAAATAATTACCGAAGAAGTTGTTCATGCAATAAGAACACAGAAAAAAACCGAACTTTAAATTTCTCAAAAAAACTTCTACTATTCAATGAGATATAGGTAGATATGACTCGGGTAAAACACAATCGGACTGGTTAAAATCAACATTCCTAATACTACAAAAAAACCTAATTCCCCACAAGTCCATAACTACCTAATAAGTTTTGTGTCTGATATCCTTAAAACATTTTTCAGAATCCATAAAATAATTTACAGAAAATGCGAATAATAGATGGATAATAGGCAGTTCGCATTTAGTAAGTTGTTAATGCAAGACATTCTTTTTCTTTAAACGTACTTACAGAACGATACAGTCATGACTAGTCATATGCACATATTTTATAGACTATCGAGAGGTGTTTGATTGTGTTAGTTATAAAAAGATGATCGAAATTCTGAGGTTAACCGAGATTGATGAACGGTATTTAGACGTTATCACAGAACTCTACAGACACCAAATGGCAACAGCCCAAATAGAACAAACATAATTGGAAGATAAAACGGATTAGACGGGAGTTAGAGAGGGCCTGTGTCTCTTCGCCAATCCTGGTTAATCTGTACTCGGAGTCTATATTTCGACGCTAATAAACACAGCTAGATATCGAGGGAGAAAAAATAGAACAAATAACTCTGTAAAATATCTGAGCTAATATTAACATGAGTGTAATCTAGAAAAGAATCATTGGATATCAAGAATTTAACAAGCGAATTCATGAACATGACATTTTTTTACCAGATCAGAACTCAGATGCTGCGTTTTCTCTTCTACTCTACTAAAGTTGGACAAAGAATGCAGCACTTGAGTTATGTATTAAAGATGAAAGATACCAGCTACTTTGACTTATAATAGAGCGTAAAATACAGGGTAAAAGATCACTACGAATGCGATCAGCAAGAATTCATGGTTAAAAATCACATCAGTGGGAGTTGGTTTGACCGTTCATCTGCAGACATCTTTCCTATTGCAGTTTCTAAAACACAATTGTCATTTGATCGCCAGCCTTTGGAAGGCGATGGCGTAATAAGAAGATATAACAATAATAAAATATGTGGCTTCTTTATACATGTCTTATTATTATGAAACCAGAATATTACACATCAACCCCTTGAGCATATGCAACACCTTATATATAGATAGTGTGGCTGCATTCTGAAAAATGCGAACTGTTATAGAATGGAATCATATTAATTTTTGTGACCGCACCTTTGAGGTTTTATTTAAAATTTAGTAAATAATTTTACACATAATCACAAATTTCGTCATATATAAAGTAGTAAATTTTTAAAATAATATACAGGTGTTTATAACTCTGTTTTCATAAGTAAATAACATTTTGTATGAAAAAAAATAGTTTAATTAATTATCGAAACAATAAATAACAAGGACTACAGGAAATAAAATTTTAATTAAAGTAGTAGAATAATAAAACCTTTGGAATTTTTAAAAAGTTACAAGTTTCGAGAGTTGCCGCCAAGTCTTGCTTATTATTGGGCGAACGGATTATGGTTCGCGTATCTACCGGTAGGGAGTCATCGCTGAAACGAGCAACGATAAACGTGTTTATAGCTTAATATGTGAAATATAGAATTAGAGAGAGACGGATAATAAACAGTGTGTGCTATATCGGTGCGTGTGTCTTATAAACTAGACACATCTATTTCTCAGTTGTCTTGAGTGTGTCATCGCGTGTACTATGAAAGGGAAAATCGTAAGGTCCGACGTAGTTATTATAAAATAATGACATATCTGTGATATTTTAAGAATTCTAAAGATTTTAACTTACTGTACTCTCATCAAAAGTTACAGTGTTTGTGAAAAGTGCGAATAAGTCAGCTAGATTATGTCAAATTTCCTATGATAGTTGGCTAATGTAACATGGCCGCCTGAAGACTACTACAATACATGTCTTTTGTTGAATAAAGTTTAATATTTTTAATAAGAAATGGAGCTGAGAGTGGGCAACAAATATAGGCTTGGCCGAAAAATAGGGTCGGGTTCATTCGGGGATATTTATTTGGGTAAGTGTTGACATTTTCTATCACATTTCTTTTTGTAAACAATGGGTGTACAGGTGACGACTTGAAAAAACTCAAGTTCTTTCTGTATTCTAACTTGAAACGAAACTACATCACAAAGCCTCTTACATCGAGAAAATACTCTAAGCAGTTCTTAAGATCGTGCACATCCAAGTTCAAGAATGAACTTGAATGTCATCTGCCTATTACATACACATTATTCCAAGTGATGGGTACTTATCTATGCCCTTTGGGATTATGATCATTCAATATAGTAATCTTTTTGAATTTAATAGAATATAATATCCATTCATTGAAGTCCTCTAAAATAGGAACTATTAGAAATAAGGTGGTAAACAATATCAGCCTACCATGCTGCTCTATAGATTTCATATTAATAGAATTTATGTTAGTGTCTCTGTTGAAGGAAGAGGTCTTTAAAAAACAAAGAATCATTTTAGATTTTTATGTTCAATTCGTTCCAAAAATAAAACAGCACGTTTCTAAAATCTATTTTCATTTAAGTATTAATACTTTAGTATATAAATTAGTTAATAACATTTCATCAATTATAGATTCTTTACATATATCTATAAAATATTCCTATAAGTGTTTTATTGGAGACAAAAGCAAGTAATATATTACTATGTCACTCAAATTGGCACCAAAAAAATATCATCAGCACATGTTTTTTGGGTAAATACAGGAAAAGGAATTTTCTTGAACTAATCAAATTGATCTTGTTTCAATTCAAGATTGGACATAAAATTGTAACATAAGTAGTTAGAGTCAAACTGGTTTGTTAATACATTTAAATCCTGTTCTACCTATTTATGGTTAATAAGAAAGGAGTATCTAAGAGAGATGATTTTTTAGAAAAATCATATACTTAAAGGGGATGAATATTATTATGTTGTGGATCTAGAATTATATAATTTTAGTTACACTTTTTTGTGTTTATTTTTCTATCAGTACTAAACAGCAGTTATAAAATAACTTTATTTTCGAATTTTTTATTTAATTCTTTTGCAAACCAGAAACCGTGAGTATCTACTTGAAAGTAATTTAAAAAAGAAATGCCCATAACCAATTAGAATAGATTTGCACATGAACCAATGTGATTAAGACTAGACTAATATAAGATAAAGATTATGAGTATTGATATCAATCCATCAAATATCATAATGATCAATAGTTTTAAAGCTGGGAAATTGTTTGATATTGGATGTTCATAACAAATCAATCAGAGTGTAATGGCAGGACTAAAAGCAGAGTAGCAATAAAAATATGTCAATATTGTTCTGAAATTAGTTCCTGATAATAACTTGGATATAAACAACAATTTTAAATAAAATTCTGTACTTTATGTTTAACTCTATATATCCCTTTCAGACCTGACATTTTCCCTGCAGAAATTTTTTTTTCTATTGAATCTTCTTAATGGAAGATTGTAGTAGGCTAAAATCAAATTTTTAACATTTTTGTTTAACAGGTAGCCATTTGACAGAATGTCCATTGCAATGGACATTGGGACTATAATACGAATTTAGGAAAATAATTTCATATGATATTTTTATTAAATATAGTATATTTGTATGAAGCAAATGTTAAGTTACCTAATTTAAATGAAAATATTTGAAACAATTTTTGTTCTTTACAAAACATTAATGTACATTACATTTTTCACAAAAAACATGCGTTTTACCATTACACCCAACATTTTTGCATCTGAATGGTTCCTTTTTGTTGTCATACTCAGGTAAATGATCTATTCTATTCATCCTTATTTCCTTCAATGGTCTAATTTCCACTCTGGGTCCTTTTGGAGTGTGGGGAGAATTCTCATATGACATTTTGGGACGACCAACGCTTCTTTTTATTGGTTTTCCCCCTTTAATTAGCGCCTCAGCAATTTGTATTTTAAAATCTAACAAATCCATTTGATCTTTAAAAGGTAAACTAAGCTGCTTCCTTTTATATTCCAGACAACTATTGGCACAAACAAAATCAAAGGCATGGAAGTTTAAACGCAATGTCCTTTTTTTGACTTGATAAAGATTCTATAATATGACAATAATTGATCTAGTAAATCTACACCTTCCATCGATTTATTATATAATTGAAATGCTTGCTGTCTCTGAATCATTATTTTTTTCCTTTGATTCTTATCCCATCTTTCTACTAAGTCTTCTTTTCCTTTTCCAACAAAATTCGAACCTACAAGCACAGACTTATTATCTTGCCACTTGCATAAAACCACAGTTTCTTCATCATTTACCACTTCTTCCCTATATCTCTGTTCTTCTTTTTTGTAATTGTCTATCTGTTGTGAATGGAGATTTCTGGAATCTGTCAATTCTTATAGTTCCAACAGAGAATATAATTTTCTTGTAGAGTTCTTCAAAAAGTTTGTAACTAGAAAATTTTTTTTTCGAAGTAAAGATATTTTTCTTTTGGAATATCTTTGGCCAGGTGTAGAACAACTGATGAACCTAAACCAAACTTGTTGATTAACTCTTTTGGAATTTCTGTTCTTGAACCTTGATAGATTATAAAGTCATAAGCAATTCCACTTTCTCAACACAGAACAAAAATTTTAATGCCCCATGGAGATGGCTTATTTTTTTACATATTGTTTAATAGTGAGTCTTCCCGTGAACGGTACAATCTGCTCATCCACACACGGGTTTGTTTCTTTTTGTAACTCAGTGCAATGTTTTCGGATACTCTCAAAAAATGGTCTCACTTTGTACAATTTATCTGTACAATCACTAGGTTTCTCTAGATTGTTAACAATATGTACAATACTCCTAAGCTTAAAAAATCTGTCTCTACTCATAACATTGCGGAAGACATCTATACTGAATACCTTATTCCAATACATTCTGATTCTTGGAAAAGATAAACATCCCATGAGGATGTGCTATCCTACAAAACTTTCCATTTCACATCGGTTTGTTGGTTGAAAATGGTTGATATTTTGGATGTTATAGATATTGGTTATTTCTGCCATTTTATAAAAAAAAGTATGAGGAAAATATTTTAAAAAGTAATTTATAGGATCCTGTGTTTCTCCTGTACCTGATGTTTCTAAAGTTGTTACAGTTTTTGAATGACATTTCCTTGTACTAAACTTGCGTTTGTTTTATCTCATTTCTAGTTTTGGTTTGTTTTTTTTTGTATTAGATTTTAAATTCTTCTGTAAGGTATCAACAGGGTTGTATATTAATTGCTCCTCCTATAAATACCAAAGGTTAGAATGCTGTTTAGTATTAATTAATATTTTTTACCTACATTAGATAATTCATAAGGAGCCTGGAACATCGCCCATAGACAAAACAGGAATGACATCATATTTTAATGTTTGTTATCGACAAAAAAACAACAATAAATCATCTATGTCGAATAAGCAGTATAAAAATTAATATGTCTACTATTATATAAAATAATATTTGGTTACATATAATAAATTTATGACTTGAAGAAACATGATATTTACTTACGCTTTCAGGGGTATCCTGAATTCCCCTTGTCACACTATCTTTATTGAAAATCATTATTAAAATGGCAGTTTAGACCATGTACCTTATCCATTTGTTCACATATTTTTCCTGTCATCTTTTTTAATCCAAATGTCTCTTCTCCCATTTTCTATTTCTGACTTTGTCTTGGTCTTACTCCTTTACTTTGATTTTGGGCTTCCATTACAAAAATTTATGCTGGGTAAGTTTATCTTTATCAGCTTATATCGTGGAACATACCATTAATAATCCTTATGAGGTACTGTGAACCTGTTTTCCCAAAAATCTTTTTGATCATCTCCTATTCTTTTCAACATATTAACAGTCAGCTATTATTTGTATTTGACCTTTATTATTGTGATGTTAAATATTCCATAATTATCTTAACCTTTACTCTCTCATTTTGGTCATTTATTTCTTTTCCTGTGGCTTCTCCAACTGGATTTTCATACTCCCTGTCATTTTTCATGTTAAAATTGGAATACATAATGCATCATCTATAGAACCAACAACAGTAGAACAGAAATTTAGAACATTGCTGATGACACCATCAAGAACAATGGAAGCTGTGAACAGAAAATTCAACTGTGAACAGAAAATTCAATAACATACACAGATGGGTAGAACCGCTATGTCCAATCTCACTAAAATATGGAAAACATACACTGTGATTAATTTTGAATGAACTCTGGTTTTCCCAATATTTATCTATGCCTTGGACATGGACCATCCGAACAGCAGATAGGAAAAGAATCAGTAAATGTCTCCAGTTCCATACATTCAAAAATATTAACATTCTTTGGACATCTGCTGATTATTAACATGTTCTGACATATTAACATGTGCTGATAATATTATAGAGAGACTAGTGGTCTAAGGAAAACCTGATGAAAGAAGTTGAGGGCAATCATCAACCAGATAGACTGATACAGTCAAGAAGTTATTAAACATAAACTTTGTTAACACAGTACATGCCATCCAAAATAGAGATAAATGGAGAGACAGTGTAAAAAGAACAATATGATCCCTGAAAAAAATGCAGGATTCATACTCACTACACATTTGTGAAGATGTATAGATTGGAAGGAGGAATTGGAAAATATATATTTTATTTCATGTACTCAATACCTTCTCTTATTATAATATAGATTTGTTTGACTTATAAGACAAGTATTATAAATCAAACCTAAATGTTCGCAATATCACATTGTCCACTTGATTTTTTAGATTTATATGTGCTTAGTACTAGTCAAGATAATGTTTTGATAAATGTGCATAATCTAAACTGCATAGTTTTTATTATTTCCTACACATACTGATGTGTAGGATTGCATGTCCATGTTCTTTTTAATAATGAGATCAATACATTATATTATAAAATACTGATGTTATTGAGCTTTAAATGTGAGCATTAAAGAAGATAAAAAAGATGTTTTGTGTATTTCGTGAGATTGTGTGAGCAATAATGTATCTTGCCCTAATATTGTTTAATATTTACTGGGAATGTAATATTAATAATCACTGAACGAGCTAAAAAATGGGAGAACTACATTTAAACTCTTTTAAATTATCAAAGAAGGATTGCCATCAGACAAAAATGGAAAAGTCCCTGGCCTAAATGAAATTCAAGTGTACTTGCAGAAGAGCTATTCCTCTCTGTACTAGTGGATCTATTTAATAGTATTTATAGATCAGGGAGAAAACCAAATTATTGGTTAAAGTCCACTTTTATTAATGTCTGTAGAGTTAGCATATCCATTTTATAGGGCTGAATTCAGACCAACACTATAATTTATTGCTAATTTATTACAGAAAGAAAAAATTTAATGCTGTAGCTGTTTCCGAGAAACAGTGGGTATGCTAACTTTACTGTAAAGCCAGCATAGCCAATAACAGCACAGCTAATTAATTGCTGTTGACTGGTATATTAACCAATCCCCAAAAACTACCCCATCATTCCCTAGCTCAAAACACACCCCCAGAAAAACGGAGATATCTGCCAAAAAGCTAATCGCAAGGAATTATTGCCAAAGTTTTACGCCAATAAATAATTTATAGCTTCAACTGTTTCCGATATAGCCATCGCTATATCTCGACAATAAATAAGGCTACAGAGTCCATCTTGGTCGCATATTTTATTGCTAATTAATTGCTATTGATTGGTACATTGACCAATGGGGAATATCAAGCAGGGTTTAGGCAAAATAGATCTACCATTGACACAACTATTTACAGTTAAACAAATACTAGCCAAAGCATGGGAATATGAAATGGACATTTAAAATCTCTTTGTAGATTTTAAACAAGCCTATGATTCAATAGATAGAACAATTCTACCTAATATATTGGAAGAATTTGGCATACCATCAAAATTAATATGACTAGTGCAAATGACAATGACAGAAACAGAAGCACAGGTATGTATTCAGGGACAGATCACTGATGCGTTTATGATAACGCAAGGACTGAAACAAGGCGACGGACTAGCTCCAACGCTCTTTAATCTTGTTCTTGAATATGTAATTAGACGGTTGACGGTGAGCGGAAATAATATACTTACAAACAAGTCTACCCAATTAGCAGCATACGCAGGTGATATAAACATAATGAGCAGAACAGTGAATGCAGCGGAAGAAACCTATGTTGAGTTGAAATAGAGTGCAGAAGCAGTAGGGCTAGCAATAAGTACAAATAAAACAAAACTACTCATACAAACCAGATCAAAGAGACCGGTGCAACAACACTTTATTGACGATATAGAACATGTAAATAGATTCACATACCTAGGAATGGATCTGGTCGCAAGCAATGAAGAAGAACCGGAAATAAATAGAAGGCTTATGCTGGCAAATAAAGCCTATTTCGCGATGGGCCACATATTCAAATCGCGAGACGTACACCGGAAACAAAACTCGGGTCTATAAAACAATAATCAGGCTTATAGTAAGTTATGGTTGTGAAACATGGGTGGTGACACAGAAATCTGCCAATGCATTAGATGTGTTTGAAAGAAAAATATTACGTAGGATACTGGGCCCAATAAGTGAAAACAACAACTGGCAAATTAGGTATAATAGAGAAATATACGAGCAATATAGCGAACCAACTCTAGAACAATACACTAAACTGCAGAGATTATGGTGGGCAGGGCATGTGGTCCGCATGCATGAGAATAGAATCCCCAGAAAATTACTAAATGCAAGAATGCAGGGAAAAAGACCTGTTGGAAGACCTAAAAAGAGATGGGAAGACAAAGTCGATGAAGATGCCAGGAACTGCCTGGGAACGCGTTCATGGAAAAGAACAGCGGTAAATCGAGATGATTGGAGAAGCCTGTTGAAGGAGGCCAAGGCCCGATTTGGGCTGTAGTGCCATTGGATGGATGTATGGATGGTACATTGACCAATCCCCAAAAACTACCCCATCATCCTATGCGCAAAACTCATCCCCCAAAAAATCGAGATATCAACCAAACACTTTGAAACCAAAAAAGTGAAACGCTAGGAATTAATTGCTAATTTATTTCTAAAGTTTTACGCCTGGAAACAATTTATTGCTGCAACTGTTTCCGAGAAGCAATGGCTATGCTGATTTTACAGTAAAGCTAGCATAGCCATAGCTATATCTTGGCAATGAGAAAGGCTACAGGACTCATCTTAGGTATATTTTATTTTATTTTGCCGAGGAAATGCTAAAGATTGGTTAGGTGACGCGTAAACAAGCTGGGCGCTAGTGTACCATCATACCATGGATAATATTTCAGTATGTTAGTGCCGTAGGGCACTCAACTATACAAACAGCTGAGTTTCGCGGTACTGTGACTGCAGCCTAGTATAACATCAAAGTTTTGATAAGACATAGATTAGCTACGTTCAACGCTGTCGTGGGAAACGTAGAGATTGTGGTAGAAATGTATAAAACTATTAAACAAAATGCAACGTGGTGATTTATTAATAAATTTCTTAAAATCTGTACCCATGGTGCGTGGTTATTTGTTGAGTACAGAGATGATCAAGTTGTGGCGAGGCATAGCTGATTAAAAGTTATTAATTAATAATATTCAAAAAATTATTCAGACTCAATTTCTTTCTTTACAAAAAATGTTTATTTTTTGAACACCTGATTGTTACTTGGAAAGTTCTGTTTTTTTTTTGTAGTTTTGCTTATGATCTCGTTTCTCAGTTTTTTATATCTAGTGTCATTTTTTTGCTCCTGGTGTATTTTTTTTCATGAAATTCTACAGCTTTATTTCATCTGTAGCAAGAAGTGATCAGATTCATAACATGCTCCTTTTCAACTTTATAGATCTAGGATATTTCTCACTGCCCTTTTGCCTATCAGTATGTGATCAATTAATCCATGTTGCTTTGTTTATATGAAGGTGCGCAAAGAATGTCGAGCTTACAATTAATTTTTTTTCTGTTTGCAAAATTGATTCAAAATTTCGCATTCTCATTAGTGTTTTGATGGAATAAGAAGTGTTTGCCAATTGTTTCTGAGAATTGTTCTTGTTTATCTATTTACGTATCGATGTCACCTAGTACAATATTGATGTCATTTCTCTAAAATTTATCATATATTTCTGCCAAGACTGAGATGGAAAAATAAAATTTATAATATGTATTTATACTAATACTTAAAGAAGTAATTTTAAATAATATAATATGCTCTCACATTGATATGTGCAATGTAAATCAACTTTGTACGTATGCCACAATATTTGATATATAAATTATCATATTAATGTTAAAACCTACAATAAACATACATTCAAGTTACATAAGTAGGAAGACTGGTGTGCCAAAAATATGCTGTTGTGGTAGTTTATAAAATGAAATATCTATTAAACTTTTGTGTAAAGATAAATTCCACAAACAAAATAGTCATATGATTGTCTGTGTAATAATCTAAATGTTGGTCATAATAGTAGATTAACAAAGATAAAGATTCTTTATGTAAATAGATATTTTACATCGAATATATTATGATACTTATCATCATAATCATGACTTACATTAATTTAAAAATAGCTTCTCTTTAATAATGATAATAGTCATATCTTTCAGAAGTTGTAACAGAATAAACTGCTGTGATTAAATCACCTATTACGAGGTGTGTCTCTTATATTTTCCATATAGAGCTGGTATAAACCAGTATGTAACTATTAAACGCTTTATTATTTTTCATGAAGTGTTCTTCACGAATATTAAGGCACTTTTGCATTAATCAAACCAATTTTGTAAATAATTAATCCACTTTTTTTTTTATAAAACAAAAATGGCGTTTTTTAAGGCATAATTTGCATCTTCTGATAACTGAAACCTATCATCGCAAAGTCCATCCTTGATTCTCGTAAAAATAAAAAAATTATTAAACAAAATGAGTGGTAGATGCTTAGTTTTTGGGGTTGATTTTTCAAAGGTCAGCGATTAATTGCGGCAAACAAACAGTTGTATACCAATCAGCAATAACAGTTCTTTGATCCTGTAGACATAGAAGAAGTGTTGCTACATGATCTGCTTTCGAGACAAATGTCATAACCATCTTTTTGGAGACACTTCGAGAACGGGTGACATTTGTCAGCTTTTATTTAACTTTGAACAACCAACAGACTTGTTCGTACTTCATTTCTGTTTCATATGAGTAAATCTAGAATTTTTAACACCAATTCAGCCTAGATGTTTCCGTTCTTCGGTCAACAGTGTTGATGACATATACAATACAATTTACACACATTAATTATCTTTGCCAAATTTTTTGAAATTGCAGTTTTTGAAATCCCAATGATGTATTTACTTCCGATATGTTACATATCGAGTAAATCTAGGCCAGCGGTGCTCAAAAGGTCGATCGCGATCGACCGGTCGATCGCATTTTTTTGAAGTCGATCGCGATTCACGGAGGAAATACGGGGATTGTCCTGACTCACCACACGTGCATGATCGAAATAATTATGATGCTATCTCTTCACCCTAAAGTTGCGATAATGCCGATTCGGCATATCAGCATTCACAGATAAATTATGATAAACTGGGAGTGTGCTGTATCGGCATTGTATTGCTGTAGTCAAGCATTAATTATTCATTACTAAGTTATTACTAGTAAAACATTTTAGTAATATATCATTTACCATTTACTTTAATATTTGAAACTCGATATGAGTGCCGCGAAAAAAAAATATTTTAATAATTCATGGGAAGAAGAATTCCTGTTTACTATGGTGAAAGATAAGTGTGTTTGTCTTGTTTGTCGGTCTTCCGTTGGGCTGCCCAAACGCAGAACTTTAGAACGGCATTATAAAACTTTGCAAAAAAACTATGAACATGATTTTCCGAAAAAACAGTTTGTTTAGAAAACGGAAAGTGCAAGACTTGAAAAGTAGTTTGAAGACAGAACAATCAATGTTCACTAGGCCTGTTAAACAATCAGTAGCTGCAACAATTACGTCGTTCAAAATTTCTTATATATTGGCACAACATAAAAACCATTTGAAGATGGCGAGGTAGTGAAGGAAGCATTCGTTGAGGCTGCGAATGTATTATTTGAGGACTTCAAAAATAAAACAGATATTATGTCTGCCATCAAAGAAGTTCAGTTATCACGTCCAACGGTTACTAGACGTATCGAAATCATAGGCAAAGATTTGGAAAGTCAAGTTAAAAGTGATATGAAGTGTATGTACTTTCCTTTGCAATTTTACGAGTCAACTGATATGACTGATACCGCCCAGATGTGTATTTTCATTCGGGTGGTATTTTCTGACATGTTGGCTAAAGTAGAATTGTTAACAATGCTGCCTCTGAAAGTAAAAACTCGCGGAGAAGATATATACAACGTTTTTATAAATTTTGTGAAACAATACGATCTACCGATTTACAAACTCGTGTGTATTACAACAGATGGTGCACCATCCATGACTGGTGTTAACAATGGATTTGTTGCATATGTCGAGCTAACGATGACTTTCCATCGTTTTTGTCATTTTATTGCATCATTCGCCAGCAAGTTTTGTGTTCCAAAATTTTAAATATGGACGACATCATGAAGATGGCAACAAAAATTGTGAATTCAATCAGAGCGCGAAGCTTGCAACGACGTCTTTTTAAAGCGCAATTGGAAGCTAGCGACTCTGCGGAACACACTGATTTATTTCTGGGTACAGATTTGAGGTGGTTGAGCCGTAGAAAATTTTTAGTTAGGTTCCAGGAGCTACTTCCCGAAATAATTTCTCTTTTAAAAGAACGAGGGGACGACACTCATCTACTTCAAGAAATGATTTAAACAACTTTCTATCGTTGAAAAAAAGGGTAGCCGCTCATTCGAATTATGTTTATTACGAGACGGAGCTGCAAGCACTTCATACCTTAAATCCACAGCGACCGATACGACATTTTGGTCTTTCATATCGTCTGAGAAATATCCGTCTTTAAACAAGTAGTTCTGCAGCTCACAGCATTCTTTGGATCAACATACTTGTGTGAGTCTTCATTTTCCCAAATGAAGATAGTGAAATCAAAATATCGTAATCGGCTAACTGACGAACATCTCCCTTCATGCTTGCGTTTGGCCCTCGGTAATTACGTACCATCATATGAAATACTTGTGAATGATATGCACATATGCAGTGTCATGCATCAACATCCAAATAAAATTAATATGAAAAACATGACTTTAATTACAACTCTCTGTAGTTACAACTTTTTATCAACTAGAAATGTGCAATAAAATTTTTATTTCCAAAATTGTTTTTTTTTACTATGCTTTGTTTTTAAACCAGGAGGAGTAAACTAAAGACAGATTCACACCCAAGAAAGTTACTAGAAAAGTTACCAAATACATCGTCTTTTTTGGTTGATCATATTGGCTTTCGACGGTAATCCAAAAATATTATATTATACTAATATGTCGCTAAAGAGTTCTAAAAATAACTGTTTTTATATAAAAGCAGACTAAAAATCTAAAAATTAAAAGAATAACGCAGAAAACACAAAAATCGCCGATATAACTTAATTAACCTATGAAATGCCATTAGTGTCAAAATTTCATAACAGTGGAGTAAACTTGCCTGAGGTTGGACCAATTACAAACAAACATTGCGGCGCGGTAAATTTGAATTACTCCTCCTGGTTTAAAAACAGGGTATAGCAGTCGATCTCCGGACGCTTGCAGTTTATGTGGTAGATCCCATGCAGTATAAGTCTGAGCACCACTGATCTAGGCTGTGTCAAGATGTATAGCTTGCGTTTATCAGACAACACTACACTTTTTAGCATCTTCTCCAGAAGAAATCAGTAACTTACTAAAAAAAAAATCTAGGTAGAAAGTGCTGTTTGGACTCATATTTAACTAAAACAAAACCAGAATCATGGTTATTGACCGCCAACAGCATTTACCTGAGACCCAAGCTATCGCTATGCGAGGTAGTCCCCCCTTTGATAAAACTTGGTGCTCTGGTTAAAACACATGCTATTGCATACCCGAAATTCGAAGACGCATACAGCTTGCAAGAGTGTCAATGGCTCAACTAAACGGGGTCTGGGAGACACTATTATTACAAAAAAGAAGAGACCCGTTTCAATTCTGGTCTTTTCCATATTATACATGCTAGAGTTGGACTGTCCAATTACATGGACGGCTAGCCACACAAATGTCTCGGTTATAGATGAAATTAAACCCGATCAACGTCTTTGTAGTACAGTTTACTCTGGAATTTTAAAGCTATTTAGTCATATCCATCAAAGCGATCACAAAATGGAGCAATAGTTGTTGGTCCAAGGAAGGCTTCAGTTCAGCGCCAACATGGTGGATCTGCACAGCAATGAACAGACATTACAAAAAAGCTTCTCAACAAACAGCGGCACATTTCACATGTAAGGTAACATTTTAATAGAGAAAGATTATTAATCAAACTGTCCGAGCTGCCGAAGCTCAATGATGAACCACAACACATCTGTGAAGATTATGTTTTGACTATGATGATGATGATTACATGTCGATCTTTGAAGATACGTTTTCCTAAGTAGCTGCCGTTTTTGATACAACTGCTTTTGACCCGTTGCTCAGACTAATCTGTCCACTTAATTCTCCATATTAACGAGAAATTTTTGACTGTGGTGCTTCACTACCGAAAACACAAACCAACTCAGTGAGGTATTCTTGTTGAGATAACTATCTTCGATTATTGTAGTTATATTCGTGGTTTAATTCCAGTTGTCGACTACCTAATCACCTTTAATAGTTTGTTATAACTACAACACTATGCCTATCGTATTGAAATTGGGATTACGTTGGGGTTAGGTATTAACATATACATTCATTTTCAGTATTGATATTTGATTGGTGGCGGTTTTACTCTTACTTATAGTTTTAAAAGAGATTACCACTGGTATTCTAAAGGAGTTACCATACAGAGACAGATTATAGAAAATATTATATTTAACTAAGTTACTATGTCTTTTTTTTTGTTATTTCAGGTACTTGACATTTCATGTAAACTACCACTACCACAAGTCACAAGAGATTCAAAAATTCCTCTTATAATTTATGTATTTTTTATGTACATATTTTAATTTACCATCTGCTTCGGCGAAGCTATAACTAAAGAGTTTGAGTCTCAGGTACATGAGAAAGATGTTGTCCAGTGATATCCCTCCTTTAACTCCTTTGGTGTGGATGCCTTTAATTCAAAACATGGAATAGAAAAATTTTAATTTTTTGTATTTTTTTTTAAAAACTCATTGTAAAATAAACATTTACAACGAAAGTTTAAAGTGTTAGATGCACATTTGACCGGGGGAATTTTCTATGATGATTTATACTACAGTAAAAGTATATACAATTCTCTTCTCTATTAGATTTCAAATATTTTCTCAATTATACAATTATTATAATATACTATTGCATTGATAATTTTTTATTCGAAAACAGATCTTAAAAACTTTAAGGTCGCCAAAAAGGAAGATAAATTATCAGTAGCAAAAACTAAAGCACAGGAACAATTGCCACCAAAATAACAGATGAGGGAGCTGCTCAAGCACTTTATAAAATAACTTTGAATGGTGAAATGATTGTGAAAAGTAATAGTTTTAAGTACCTAGGATCAGAATTACAAGATTAATGGGGAAATCATGGAGATCAGAGATCCTTGGAGACGGATGATACACGCTTTGCATATATATATATATATATATATATATATATATATATATATATATATATATATATATATATATATATAAATATAATATTTATTAAATAAATTTTCAGGAATTGGTAATGACATGTATAATGTTAAACCATTAGCAAAAATAAAACAGATAGTAGATGTAAATTCACTTCATCAATATCCCATTAATTTCAAAGATAAATCGTTTAGGGACTTCCTTTTTAATCACGATGTAAACAAAGAAAATATTCAATGATAGTGTTAATGGAATTTTCAAAACATTGGTTTAATCTTTCAAGTCTGTTACAAGAGTTTTCTTATCTTGCTGTATTATTTATAGACTTCTCAGGAAATAAATTAAATAAAAAAAATTATAATGTGATGTTTTAGAAATGTACTTTAATAAAACACAATATTACAGAATATTATATACATACAGAGCAATCCTTACATTAGGGATCGTGACCTGTACAAAGAGAATTAAGCGGATGTGGATAATGTTCTTTGGTTGCATTACTAGTGTGTTGGCCAAATTGTGCTGCACATGATGCATAATAATAAAAAGACCTCCAATGTAATAAAAATTATACTGAAATGATGCCATCTCCTAAGGTAAAATATTCCGGAAGGAAACAGTGCCTCCTTACGGATTTCCGGATGAGGACTATTTCAGGGGGGGACAACATGACAGATTAAAAAAATCAGGATAGGGTCTTGGAATCTTGGAAGTCTTACAGGTATGAAGTTGATAGATGCGCTTAAAAGGAGAGAACGAATTGCTTTTATTAAGACGAAGCGGAAAGAAGAAAGCACAAAAACTTAGTGAATACTAATTCGTCGATACCTGTTAATGTCGAAATGCTAATCACCCAATACGAATAATTGCTGATTTGCCAGTTTCTGGAATGATTAGGAAAGGAATATCAGAGAAGAGCTGGTGGGAGATATTTAGGAAGGACATGTTGGGTGTAAAGGATATATATATATATATATATATATATATATATATATATATATATATATATATATATATATATATATATATATATATATATATATATATATATATATTTAAACCTAGAGCTAAGATTAATACTATTATAAAAATTAATATTAAACTCACCAGTCTTCCAAGCTGCTCCGAGCTTTCGACATGGCGCCGAGCTTTCGACATCGCGTCGAGCTTTCAACATCCTCTCTGATGTCTTCAGGGCTTCCGTGGTCTCAGTCTCCCGAGCCCCCAGACACTACTACACTGATCAAAATTCACTAGTGAATTACACAAAAATAAAAAGCGCATGGGCACACGTAATATACCGTGTCCATGCTTTTCAGCACTACTCTCTAGGGTGTATAATGTGTTACATTGCTTCGTGTATAGAACTTCAATAAGTTGTTTTTGTTTTGTATAAAAATCTTCGAAATACAAATCATTCAGTTCAGATTTCTTTGAAGATTTTGAAGAAGTATTTGGTATCTTACTGAACTGTCGGGAATATATCAGCTGCTTGAGATGTATCACATAAACAAAAATAAAAACACTTTAAATTATAAAACAGACACTGGACAATTAAGTAACATATATTGTATAATGTATTGAACAAAATTTATAAATATTCAAAATAGCTCACATTCACCTTAATAACAATTAACCTTAATAATTTATCAAAGAAATATCATTCTTCTAACGTTTCTTTTATTTTATTGTTGTTTTTATTTGCACATTTGAAATAATTTTAATTTTTTTTTATCGTACTGCTGTGGAGATAGTGCTTAGGACAGTTTAATCTTGACATTCAAAAGTTTACATACTTCAATGTTAGTTTTATTTGTGAAATCGTTTAATTTCTGTGAGTGTTTTTTAATCTATTTGTACATCTACTACATTGTACATTTTGTTTGTAATGTTTCTAATTGTTTTGCAGTTTACTCCTGATGAAGCTATAAAATAAATGGCGGAATATTGACTCTTAGAAAAAAATTAAGATTTTGATTATAGACCACTATACCTGATATATATGTATACATATATTCCCCGGCTTTATGATTTATTATTGAATATGAATTTTCATCAAGTAACCGCTAATTCCTTAATATATATGCGGCTTCTTGTTATGTCAATTTAAATATAATATTTGTAATTTTTTTTTAATTTTTTTACAGGAACTAATATATCAACTGGGGAGGAAGTAGCAATTAAATTAGAATGTATAAAAACGAGGCACCCTCAACTACACATAGAATCCAAGTTTTACAAAATGATGCAGGGAGGGGGTAAGTGAAGTTACTTCTCAGATATATTATTTTAGTTTGAATGTACATAATATTATTCACGAACTCTAAATAATGTTTTAGTAATATAAGATCTATACATATATATATATATACATATATATATATATATATATATATATATATATATATATATATATATATATATCTATATATATATATATATATATATATATATATATATATATATCTTATATATATATATAAGAAATACTGGATATTATTGACTGTCGATATAAATAAACAAGACAGTTTATTAGGGCTGCAGTCAGTAGGTTTGGCCGGGATGTTATAGAAACACTCTTTTGACTTTTGGTCGAGCTTTCGGAATTCTTTTATTCCTTCTTCAAGACACTGTAATTAGAAGAAAGTGTAAATATTTACAACATATTTCAAATTGTCATTACAACTTACTAGTCGTTGAGATTATTAGCTTTAGAAAAATAAAGCGTGCCCCGAACATAGCACGCCAAAATGATGAGGTGCAAATTATTGTCACAAGTGGAGAACAAAATGCCAATTGCTCGTATACTTCATTAAAATACATAAAAGGCATAACACCCAGACTGACAAGACTTTTTGAAGATTTCACTAATTTAAAAATAGCCTTTAAAACTTCATTAACTGCAAGATCTATATATTCGAAAGTCAAAGATAAAAGTGACATCAAAGATTGTTCCAACGTAGTTTACCAGATTCCTTGCAACAATTGTAATTTGGTATATGTGGGACAAACCACTCGTAGCCTAGGTAGTCGCTTAATCAGTCATCGAAGCGACAGCAGACTATATCCGGAAAGATCTGTCCTTGCAGAACATGTAAATAAAGAACATCACATAATGAATTATGAATCAGTCAAAGTTTAAGCTACTGAATCCAATTACAAAAAAAGACTCTTCTTAGAAATGGCATTCATTGCTCAAAATTCAAACGCAATGAACAAAAGGAGTGACATTAATCAGTTAAGCACCATTTACTCCTACCTATTATATTTGGATACACATTCACATTTCAATGATGTTTCAACAACTGAGTCATTGTAAAGTTTTCAGGTTTCTTCATTTATTATATTTCTCATCTTAAAAAAATTGTTCTTTCAACCTAAATACAATCTTTGTTAAATTTTGATGTGTAATATTAGTAGTACTACATACGACAAAGAAAACAAGAAGAAGTACTGTCATTTGCCATGTCCAGGAATGACAGCTACTCTTAACCTAACACTCCACTATTGGCCGGCACACGTGGCCGTTTTAAATCGTTGTAATTGTCTTTTTCTTATGTGTTAAAAGTAAAAATAATTGTCAAGTTTGGTCTTTTACACCATGCAATTTATATATTTTTTATTTATTGACTCAATCAATGAGTGGTGCGTGAAATTGTCACATGTGAGTAGAACATCCACGAAAGACAAATCTCAATAACGTAAGTTTTTACAACCTTTTACACTCTTAATAGGTTTTGAAGATGCTTTACTAACAGTAGCACTTTATTTCAGTTTTTCCTGATGATGAAAATAAACATTTTCGAAAGCTTGAAACTTAGTTAAAAGAGTACACTTATTTCACCGCTGCAAATCCCAATAAACCTCAAAGCTCCGTTTTCTAACGTTGTCAGCAAAGACTTCTTTTCCTTTTATATATATATATATATATATATATATATATATATATATATATATATATATATATATATATATATGTATAATACACATAATGATGGTACACATTATTGGCACGGATCTATATGAGAGCTAATCAATTTAATGAATACGAATTTATTAAATATAATTTATATACAGTTGAGTCCATGGTTCTTTACCCGTGCGTGATCATTTAAAGCATACGAAATAAGTCGGAAATTTACTCCACGCAACAGCAAGTCACAGAAAGTGGCTACTGATCCGATCACGGATTATATTATAAAATTTGACGTTATCATATAGAAATAAAATGTTAGTTTTGCTTTAAAATTTTGGTGCAAGTAACAATAAATTCTTTTAATATGGTTAGTGAATAATAAATAAACAATTTATAATAAATATATAATAAATTAAATTAATTAATTAATAAATAATTAATAAATTTTAGACTTGTCACAATCTATTTGATTTAGCTTAGGACGACCGGTTTCTACCACTACAATTTTCTGGTCATCTTCAGGCCTCCAGACAAGTTAAAATGATGCAGGTGCAAGGATTGTCGTTAAAAAGTAAAAAGCTAAACAAAATAGATTGTGTGTAAGTCTAAAATTTGTTTCTACAAACCTGTTGGAAATATAATAGTTAAAATTATTGGATACTCCAGAATGTTCTAGTACATAATTACATTTATATAAAAAAAAATTCTATGAGTAGAGTGGAGTTGATAAGATACAATCGTGCTGTAAACTTATAAATAAATATATTTATATAAATTCGAACCGCTCGTTTTATTTAAAAACGTTACATTATTATAAGTGACAACCTGTTGGAACACTTATGAAGCAAGCGAGAAAAAGTTGCTGTCTGAAATTTGCACCTTAAGAAAAAAAAATTAGATAATTTAGGGAAAAAAGTTATTTTTATTCCTTGCTACATTTAAAAAATATGTATTCTGTCATTTTTTGTAAAAATTGCCATCTAATTTAGTTTTTAAACTTTTTGTTATGAAAAATGTTATCAGTTTTCTTCTTTTTGAAAACATGCATAAATCTTATAGATAATGGCATTACTGCTGTTAACATATCTCTCAAAGGTCAAAGTTAAAGATGTCAAAAATAGTTATATAAACTGGATTACGTAGTATTTGTTGTGAGTTGAAGTTGAAAACTAACATTTCTTTAGTTTATGTTACGTAGTTTTATAAAGTCGATTGTACGATCAGCAATAATTTTGACGTATGGTGGTATATAATCTTTTCGCAATCAAGACGGCGTAATAAATCAAAATTTTAAGGAAATTTACAGCACGGGCTACTCAAACAAAATATGTATTTTAATAGAGCCTGCCGCAAATGTTTTGTGAATTTAAGACTTATACCTGTGTATTGAGGAAATTAAAATTTCTGAGGTGTTCGTATAAATTATTATTTTTTCTGTAACAATTTTAAATCCTGAAAATCTGACGACAAATTGATTTATCACACACTCATTTTATATTTTGTATGTAAATAATATTCGTTGGCTACAATGTAACATAACTGAAAATAGCTTGAAAGTTTCAAAACATATTGGTTGTAAATATAACTTTAAACTACTTTAAACTATAAATATAACTGTAAAAAGGGTTGAAGAGTTCTTAAAATTACAAACTTTTTTTTGTTAACATTACTTGTTGGATTTTATTTGAAAAATACGAATTTATTTGAATTTTAACCCTAAATATTAATTAAAAAAATATTTTTTTATTAAATAAAATAAATTAGTGAAAATACAAAGAATGACTAATGTACAAATATTTTGTAGATTTTACACTTTAATAATGTAAATGTATAATGCCGATTAAAAACCTAACCTAACCAATGATTTTAGCTGTACTTTCACAATTCAGTGTATTCGCCAAGATCAGGAAACACGAAAGTCTCCCAATCACTATCTTCATTTGATGACTAATTATTTACTGATATTGTTACCGGTGACACTGTATTATCAACATCCAAGATATGGTCCAAATTCCATTTGTTTCTTCTTTTAACACATGTTTAATCTCCTTTTACCAGTTTTTCTTGGTCACATGTAATAGGGAACTTTCTAACAATGCTTGCACATCTTTTAATTTATATTATTATGTCGAAGTATACAGTGCTAGCTAATAATAGATAGTACCTAGATGAGTAATTACGTGGTAAATGTATTGGACGACAATGGTTCGATAGCATGGCCAGCTCGGTCACTGGACCTTACACCATTAGATTTTTTTCTGTGGGATACTTGAAGGTTTACGCTACAGCACCCGAAAGTATTGACATTTTGAAACAACGAACAAATGTAGGGCAATTTCCCCGGACACATTTGAACGAGTATGACAAGAGTTTAGCAATTACTGCCAGAAAGCAGATGGAGCACATTTTTAACACTTAACATAAGAACTGGTTCTTAAATCTTTATTAATTAAATGCGAAACTACAATTTTAGTATTTATTTAAATTATTTATTAAAATCAGCTTAAAACGAGATATCACTAGCCATAAGGTTCCATTTAAAATTATCGGTCACAGTTTTGAAACATCATCTATGACCATTACGTCACCTGTACTAGTTGAGAAGCCTACATAAATTTCACTATTATAGGTATAACCGTTCAAAAGATACGAGGGGGAGGGAACTTTTGACTAACACTGTATATCTTTTAACTTGTGCCCATAATAAGTTTAACAGGTTTTCATTGATAGTTTTTGCAAATTCATCCATTGTGTAACGTACTGGAGGTGTTTTGTGTAAAACTTAGAGATCGCTGGTTTAATGAAATTAGAAATAATAATGGAAGAAAAATGCAATATTTTAACTGTAAATAAATTAGCGAAAATAGCAAATGTTAATTGCGAATATGTGAAGATTGGAAACACAGTAGACGAAAACAGCAAAGAAAACGGTTAATGAATTTTTGTACATGGAATGTACAAGGTATCTCCCGAAAAACACCAGAAATCATGTCAGAACTCAAAAATGCAGAGATAGATATCGCGGTACTTACAGAAACTAAAAAGAAAGGTATGGGTTCTGAAAAGTGGGGTTACTATGACCTGTTCTATAGTGGAGTAACTAAAGACCAAAGAGCACAACAAGGTGTTGCTATTGTTATTCGCAAAACTTTAAGAAGACATATTACCTCTTGGGAAGCAATAAATCAGAGATTGATAAAAATGAACATCACGATAAAAGGAAGCAGAATAGCCATACTAGGTGTATGTGGAATTAATGAGGACGCATTGGTCAACAGTAAAGATACATTTTTCGAACAACTGAACGATGAAATTATAAAAGTAGGAACATCTAGGGAGATCATACTTCTAGGAGACTTCAACAGCAGAGTTGGATGGAAATTGAACAACAAAGTGGTAGGAACACACGGTGAAAATACCAGAAATGATAATGGAACCAGATTAATAACAACATGCACCCAAAATAACTTAAAAATATTAAATGGATTTTATCCACATCGCGATATACACAAATACACGTGGATACAACAGACCAGAAATCTGAAATCTATAATAGATTATAGCATTGTAAGACAGAGAACTAAAATTAAAATACAAGATGTTCGAGTAGCCAGAAGGCCATCATGTGGCACCGATCATCATTTGCTAAAAGTTAAAACGATACTTCCAAACAGGTACGAAAAAGAAAAAGAGCACATCGAGTCAAATCAGTTAATAAAACAAGTACGCTACAACCTAGACAGTTTAAACCATGAGAGTGTAAAGCTACTGTATAAAAAACGATTAGACCAGAAATTAGAAATGGGTAATTTCGAAAATACCGAAGAACACTACGAACACATCAAAAGGGCGATTCATTTAGCAGCAGAAGAAGCACTGGGGAAATGTGACGAAAATCATAAAGGAATAAAACCATACTGGTGGGATGAAGAAATAGAGAAGGAAATTAAAGATGTCGGAAATACCAAACATTCTTAACAACAAAAACAGAAAACGATAAAACAATTTACAAAGAAGCACAAGCCAAAGTAAGAAAAAAAGATCACTCAAAAAAAGAACGAATCATGGGAACAGAACTGCCAAAAGATCAACACCTACATAGGAGGTAGAAGAAGCACAGAGAGTTGGAGATTGATTAAAAGTATGAGAAATAATAAGAAAAAAGACGTTATATCACCAATAACAATAGAAAAATGGGAAGAATATTTCAAAAAATTACTAACAGAACAAAGACCAGAATTTGCTAACATGGAAGACAACACGATAGGTATACGTATAAATTCATCACCATTACAAATAAGTAAATCAGAGATGGAAGAAATAACCAAATCCCTGAAAAATGGAAAATCCCCTGGTCCTGGTGACATCCCTGCAGAATTAGTGAAAGCCGGTACAGACAAACTCCAGGAACAGTTAAGAAAACTCTTTCAAGACTGCTTGAATGGAGCCGAATTACCAAAAGAGTGGAAATTATCTATCATGTCAACTATCCACAAAAAGGGCAGCAAGGATCAGTGTGAAAATTACAGAGGAATTGCGGTAAACAGCACAATAAGTAGGATGTATGGGAAACTTATTAAGAACAAAATAGAAAATGACTATAGAGATTACGAAGCAGAGGAACAAGCTGGTTTTAGAGCTGGGCGATCCACAGTAGACCACCTGTACTCTATTACGCAAGTTATTGAAAAAAAAAACCGTCAATAAAGAAGTTCACCTGATGTACGTAGACTTACAAAAAGCATATGACAGTGTACCCCTAAGTAAACTATGGTCAACCCTACAGCAAACCAACATTAAGCATGGTCTTATCAAAGCAGTCCAAAGTCTGTATAATGGAACGACTACAAAAATTAAAACTGGATCAAGGATATCTGAAGGATTTAAGGTCACGAAAGGACTAAAGCAGGGTTGCTGTATTTCGCCTACCCTTTTCAAAATTTATCTGGAACAAGCACTCAAGCTGTGGAAAAGAAAATGTAATGGCATGGGAATTCCTCTCAATGACGAGACTACACTGTACACCTTATGTTTCGCTGATGACCAAATACTGATTGCTCAGGATCATGACGACTTGAGTTACATGACTCGGAAGCTAATAGAAGAATATAACAAATGGGGTCTCGAAGTCAACATTAAGAAAACTGAAGCCATGTGTATTGGAGGGACAAAACAGTCCATTATATTAGACGATGGGGTAGAAATTAGAAACTGTGATGAATACAAGTACCTGGGTATGAAGATAACTCAAGATGGAACACTCGATGCTGCTATAAAAGACAGAAACATACAGGGTAGAAAAGCCATATCCATGATGAACGGCATTCTGTGGGACCAAACAATATCTAAAGCGAACAAACAACTCATATACAACACCATACTTAAAAGTGTAATCACATATGGCAGCGAAGTTTGGCAAATGAAACAAAGAACAGAGAAACTGTTACTAGCAACAGAAATGGACTTCTGGAGAAGAGCAGCAGGAAAATCAAGAAAAGATCGGATACCAAATGAGAGAATACGTGAAATGATGGGAGTCAAGCATACAATATTTGATGACATAAAAACAAAACAGTTAATATGGTACGGCCATGTACAGAGAATGCCAGATGACAGGATTCCAAAACAGATTTTGACGTGGACACCACAAGGGAGAAGGAAAAGAGGAAGGCCGAGAAAAAGCTGGAGAGAGGGAATTGAAAAAGAACTAGAGGAAAGAGAAATCCCTCCAGGCCTATGGCTGAATAGAGAAGAATGGCGGTTAGGAGTCGGAAGGCGTCGGAGAACGCTGTAAACCGATAGTAGTAGTAGTAGTAATTGTGAATAAATTACGATAATTAACTGGCTTCAACTCATTGCTGTTATCTATACAAAGAATAGGAGACTCTAAAAAATTGGTGTATTAATCATAGCCAGTGGAGTAGTTTGGTAGCGTTGACCGTCGCGACGGACGCCCGGCGCCGAGGCTCAAAAGAGGACCTGAATATTTTGATACCAGTTCTACCAGATAATATATGTTATTAGACGTCGTCCCTTACCGAAAGGAACTTTAATCCTGTAGATAATCCTTCCAAAAAACTCGGTCGTGAAGATTGAACATTTGTGTCCTGCCACATTTTACATACTGTGTAACCCTAATTCACCCAAGTTTCGTATAAATAAAATATTGATCTAACTTCTGCACGTAATTTAAAAATGGTTATTTGGTTTCTCCGTCTCAAAAACAATTTCGTCAGTATCAATAAGAGTTGCTTTTCTATCATGTTTTCCCACTTTAACTTCAATTCTCTTAGAGTTTCCTATTGTTTTATCTGTCCCATTTTAGGGAGATCGAAAACTTTGGCACTCCACACCCCAGGTGGACCCATCACAATTGAAAAGGCCACGGGTCCCTTAGCTGGCATCTAGACTATATGTTATAATCTCTTCTCATTGTTTTCATTTTTGTTTGTAACTAATAAACTATAACCATAGCATTGGTGAATTTTAAAAAGTTAATGTTAAATATCTATTTTCCCATAAAAATATAAGTAATTAACCAATTTATGTTTAATTTTAATGCAACGCGTATATTAGTCACTTTTATACATTTAAAACAAACAGCTGAAAAATCATGTAAAGTAGATACCGAAATAAGACCATTACTTATTCGAAGCAAATATTTTTAAATGTTTTATGTACTTGTAAATAATAATATAGGCACCCACACCTGAAACTGTCTTCTGCTTCTACAATTTTATTAAAGTCCTACCAGAGATCTAAGAGAGTCATTAATATTTATTATCGTTAAGTGCCTACCGCAAGGCAGCGGGGAATCGCCTCTGGACAGGATAGTACTTTTATTTTCGATTTGCATTACTTATTCGATTGTTAGGTGTGTTTAAAAGCCGGTCTTTATCATTGTCTACTAAAGTTATAATAGTTGCAAAAATATTTACATACACTACATTCACATATTTACAAAACTTTATCATTTCTAAATAGAGTACAAAAAAAACAGAGGCAAACATATTTTAGAAAATTATTTTCAAAATTGAGGTGTGTCTAAAAGCTGGTTTTATACCATTATCGACTGAATTTAAAAATATTTATATAAATTACGTATATATAGCAAGTTTACAATTTATAAATACAATAATTCAAAAAGTACTTACATTTAAAAAAAAATTACATGGACAAGTCAGTTTCACTATCACTGTCGTTATCTAGATCTATAATAATTGTTTCTTTGAGCAACCTATCTGTATTTTTTCAGCTGTCATTGGTTATTTTCTCCATTTCTAATTCAATTAGATGAACCACAGATGAATTTAGGGTAAGCGAAACATTACTTCTCCTTACCGATGCTTTTAGTTCATGCCATATGTGTTCGATAGGATTGAACATGCAATAATAAGGAGGAAGTCTTAATACTGTATGACCCATTTCTTTCTTCTCTGACCAAACTGTCGCAATAATATTGTTTTCTGATGGAAAGTGATTTTAAAGTTTCAGGTAATTGTTTTTTAGAATAATTATCTTCATAATATCACTGTTCCAGAAGTATAATGACACAACTGTAAAATGACTTTATTGTGTTGGAGAGATCAAAACTTCATTTTCTATATATTTTTAAATCATCATAATTGTACTTACGGAATCACCGGTCATGGCGAAATTCGTAAGTACAATTACGACGATTTACAAATATGTAGAAAATACAGTTTTGATCCCTCAAACACAATAAAGTCATTTTTCAAAACTTTACACTTATGTCATACTTCCGGAACAGCGATATATATAATTTTCCAGCATATATTTCTGGATTCTAAGTTTGGTGTCATTAGAACATGGAACTTTATTCAGCCTACGACTGTGGTAGCTGGCATTGCCGATCACAATTAACTGTTTGGTGGTACATTTGGCAATAACTTCGTTATTAATGTTTAATTAATAACGAAGTTATTGTTATTATTATTTTATTAATTACGGGAGTCCTTAATGTTTTTGCATAACAAGGCTAAAGCATTAGGTATAAAACCATTTTTTTTTCTTGTATGGATTATTGTAATACGTTTTCCTTTATTTGATGAAGCTTTTGTTGTACAGCGACAAGAAGAATCTGCCCAACCATATTTTGGAACGTCATGGGTGTCAAACCACATCTCATCCAGATAAACAATTTCTCTTCCACTTTCTCTGTATTTATGAATTTGAATTAAAAATTCCGTTCTCCATATTTGTAGACAAGCAGATTCCATGATCACTTGGCGTTTATCGATCGTTTTTATTTTAAAGCCGTTTTTTAGAAGACATTGCCTTACTGTCTCACTGCAGCACTTGATTCATATGTCAACTTTCTGCAACATATGCATGATGGTTTTTAACATTTTTCTTCTAATGATGTCCACACCACTCCGGTCTAGTTTCCTAAATATACCAGCGTCTTTTCTTTTTCTTCTACTTACTATAGGTTGTTGTGTTATTGACCACACTGTCTTTATTGGTCAATAATTATTTGTTAATGTAAATGGTTAATTTATATTTTTGATTGAAAAGTAAGATAAAAAAATATATTGTAATACATAAAATTTAACGCCCGAAATGGAATTTATGTAAAGAAAATATTTTTTGAACCTCCAAAACGGTAACAATTCAGGTATATTTTTTCGATCCTGATAATAAACTAGCTTTTAAAAAGAGGATTATAAATAACCCGTCATTATAACCTCATTACGTCTTATCAGTGAAAGTAAATTGAAATAATTTCTTGGAATGATTTTATTTTGGATATTACCCAAAGCACTAATCACGATATATTTCACGACAATTTCGTTAGTTATTTGTTTGACTTTGTTCATAAAGGAAGACAATTTGTGTATAAAACAATATTATTTAAAAATGTTTCGTCCGTGGGAAGAGCCTAGTATTTCTCGTGAAGTTATTGATAATAATAATGCCGAAAAAATAGACAGTGTTAACAAATCCGTAAAGCGCAGTGTTTGTCAGTTGACACAAACAAATTGATATTTGAGGGTAGTGTAAAACCCTCCTTGAACGAGGACTTTCCAAATTTAATGGAGTGAAGGAAGCGGCTTAATACGAAGACCAATAAACACAGTATGGTTCATAACAAAACAACTAATAGTAGCTAGAAGAACGAGAAAAAACGCCGGTATGTTTAGGAACCTAGACCGGAGTGATGTGGAGATAATTAGAAGAAAAATTTCTAACATGTATGAAGAACAGATGGTACCCACGTTAAAAACCATCATGCAAAAGTTGCAGAAATATGGCACAGGAATCAAGTGCTGCAGTGAGACAGTAAGGAAATGTCTTCTAAAAAACGACTTTAAAATAAAAACAATCGATAAACGCCAAGTGATTATGGAACATCGAGCAAAAAGACAAAAGAGGGAATCTAATCGTTATGAAAAGGAGACCAAAAAAGTGGCCTCTGATGGCGGACATATCCGGAAATGCGAATGCGCCAAATTTAAATTTCATGACACTTCACAATAATCATACAGTGGTGTAGGGGTTCTAATTTATCTATTTATTTGTTATATTAGATAATATTAATATTACATAATATTAATACATAATACACTCAAAATACTATTTTTAAACTAGGACACAATAAAGTTTTAATTAAATAATAACAATAATAGTCTAAAATGTGAAGCAGTTGTTAAAAAACTTCAATATAAAATTCAAATAATCTTTCATGTGACAGTTGGGACAAACAATAACATCAGAAATAACATAACCTAACTAAATTTGATTTCTTAAACAAGGAAAGAGTCTCTCTTTCCTTGTTTAATGTGGCCTCTCAAGATGGCACTTCCTGTCTAACAATATTTTTGCCCCCACTACCTTTACATTCCCTCTTTTGTCTTTTTGCTCGATGTTATGGAATCTGCTTGTCTACAAATATGGAGGACGGAATTTATAATTCAAATTCATTAATACAGAGAAACTGGAAGAGATATTGTTTATCTGGATGGGACGTGGTTTGACACCCATGACGTTCCAAAATGTGGTTGGGCATACTCTTCTGGTCGCCGTACAACAAAAGCTCCATCAAATAAAGGAACACGTATTACAATAATCCATGCAGGAGCAAAAAATGGATTTATACCTAATGCTTTAGCCTTGTCATTAAGGACTCCCGTGTCGACTATCATGATGACACCACGTCAGAATTATTTGAAAACTGGTTTTCAACGAAGTTATTGCCAAATGTACCACCAAACAGTTAACTGTGATGGACAATGCCAGCTACCACAGTCGTAGGCTGAATAAAGTTCCATGTTCTAATGACACCAAACTTAGAATCCAGGAATATATGCTGGAAAATGATATATATTTATATGATGAAGATAATTATTCTAAAAAACAATTACCTGAAACTTTAAAATCATTTTCCATCAGAAAACAATATTATTGCGACACTTTGGCGGAAGAAATGGGCCATACAGTATTAAGATTTCCTCCTCACTATTGCATGTTCAATCCAATTGAACACATATGGCATGAGCTAAAAGCATCGTTAAAGAGAAGTCATGTTTCGCCCACCCTAAATTCGTCTATGATTCGTCTAATTGAATTAGAAATGTAGAAAATAGCCAATGACAGCTGGAAAAATAGTGTTGCCCATGTTCTAAAGATGGAAAGATCTTATATAAATACAGATAGGTTGCTCAAAAAACAATTATAGATCTAGATAACGACAGTGATAGTGAAACTGACGTGTCCATGTAATTTTTTTTAAATGTAAGTAATTTTTGAATTGTATTTATAAATGGTAAACTTTCTATGTATACGTAATGTATGTAAATATTTTTAAATTCATTTGATAACGGTATAAAACCAGCTTTAGACACACCTCAATTTTGAAAATAATTTTCCAAAATATGTTTGCCTCTGTTCTTTTTGTACCCTATTTAGAAATAATAAAGTTTTGTAAATTATGTGAATGTAGTGGATGTAAATATTTTTGCAACTATTATAACTTTAGTAGACAATGATAAAAACCGGCTTTTAAACACACCTTACAATCGAATAAGTAATGCAAATCGAAAATAAAAGTACGATCCTGTCCAGTGGCGATCCCCCGCTGCCTTGCGGTAGACACTTATCGATAATAAATATTTATGACATTCTTAGATCTCTGGTAGGACTTTACTACAGTATAGTTCATTTTCTAAATCTTAATTTTATGATACATCTTCTCTGTTATCTCTTGTTCGTATCATTTGTCTAATCCCGTTGTAAAGAAATACAAAATAAAAGCACGCTAATAGAAATCCGAAGATTTCTTACGTTTGAAATCAATTCAGAAAAATGCCGAACCTGTGCTTTCTACAACTTACAAAACGAATATCTGTATTGAACTACAATATCTGTATTGATATTAATTCTTAACTCTCTTTCGCAAAAGAAAGCTTTCAATAAAGGAAATAGCAATCAAAAATAGACGAAGAGCATTAAAGAATATTTAAAAAAATGTGATTGCGTATTCTTAACATAAATTTAAAAATATTATTACATTACATCAAGTGCATTAACCTCCAAAATTTCTTTTCAATATCTCTTCATTAGGCTAATCCTAAGTCCATTTACGGTTCTTATTAACCGTACGAATAAAAGCATTACGATTATTTATTATGTACAAAGTTTGCTAAACTTTCACCCAAATTACCCAAATGAGTTTTTAAAACAAATTACTTAAGCATTCTTTAAGAACAACATTTTGATATTAAAACGACCATTAACGAAATTGAAGTCATTAATTTCGTATGATGATAAACTAGTAGTAAATAGTACTCACTCTTGCCGTGTTGCCGAATCTAAAAAAATGTTGTATAACTGGTAAGAAATCGTATTTCTTTTTTTTTACAATCTTCTCGCATTAAATTTTGAAATTGTTCAACAACTACGTGGTCTACAAATAAAATGTAAATTTTTCCGACAAATTATCACGGCCTCCATTGCGTGCAAATGAATCGAAGTCCTTGATATACCGCTTTATAAATGATGGCTGAAATCCAAATGTAGTGAATATGGTGAACCAATAAAGTCGTGTTTTGGGTAGTTTGGCTCAAGTATTGAAAACCACCAGGTTGTGCTTTTGATAGAATTTAACAAAGCATCTATATCGTCCTTTTTTTAGACCCAGACCATATTATGGGACAGTCAACAGTGGATTCGACCTTTTCTGTGACCACTTTGGCATTTCAATCTTCCATAAATATGTTAATGGAGTAAAATTGTACGTGTTTTCTAACTTCCCTCATTATCAGAGTACAATATCTTAAGATGTTCCTTTGCGTTGTTTGACTTTGGTACGTATATAACTGCGGTATTTTCTATCTGCAAATATGTATCATCTCATTATTTTTATTTAGTTTGCAGGTTCTGTTTTAGAAGGCATTTGATAAGGTTCAACATAAAAAGCTTGTAGATATATTAAAAAGCAAAAATATTGACAGTCGTGATATGAAAATTATATCTAATTTATATTGGAATCAAACTGCCAAGGTAAGAGTTGACAACCAGTACACCCAAAATATTAAAATACAGAGAGGAGTCCGCCAGGGTTGCGTGCTGTCTCCACTACTTTTCAATGTCTACAGTGAAGCGGTATTTCAAAAAGCGCTCTCAGACTCAATAGAAGGTATATCCATCAATGGAGAAGTTTTGAATAACTTACGTTTTGCAGACGATACAGTAATAATGACGGATAACAACAATGATTTACAGAACGTAATGCAACGCCTTAATGAACGCTGTCATGAGTACGGACTGAAGATAAATTTAAAGAAAACTAAATGCATGATCATGACTAAATCTGCACATGCAAATATCCAATTGATAGAGTGTTAATAACTATAAATACTTAGGAACATTGATAACATCAGATGTAGACCAAACCAAAGAAATTAGGACACGCATTGAAATAGCACGTGCATCATTCATTAAACTTAAAAAGTTTCTTTGTTGTCGGGATATAAGGTTAGAACTACGCCTGAGAATGCTTCGATGTTGCGTGTTCTCTACTCTTCTTTATGGCTTGGAAGCGTGGACACTAAAACAAGTCCATCTGAATAAGTTGGCCGCCTTTGAATTTTGGTGTTACAGAAGAATCCTACGAATATCATGGATTCAAAGAATGTCAAACGTGGAAGTAACTAGAAGAATAGGAAATGAGGCGGAAATAATATTAACTATCAAAAGACGAAAACTTGAGTACTTAGGACATGTGATCAGAGGGCAAAAATACGCAATATTACAACTTATTATGCAAGGCAAAATCCGAGGAAAGCGAAATGTGGGAAGACGAAGAATATCCTGGCTTAAGAACTTAAGGGAATGGTTTGAATGCAGTAGTGCAGAACTTTTTAGAGCGGCAGTAAACAGAGTCCGCATAGCCATGATGATTTCCAACCTTCGAATAAAAGATGGAACTTAAAGAAGAAGGTTCTGTTTAGAGTTTTAACATTCCAAGTAGCGATTTTTATTCTCCTTACTAAGAATCTTAGCACTCCTTGATGACTAAACGTCTTCCAGGTCCAAATTTTACTTGAAAACTTACATTAGTTTTCTTGAAGAATATGAATGCGATACAAATTTAATGTTCTCACTCTATGCCGTTGATAATTGTATTTCGTTCATTTGCCTCCGCGGACGATTCTCCGTCCCTCACCAGAACAGGAGGGTTTTTTATTGAAAAAAAGTCGATGGACATCTCTTAGATACGAAGGCGATGTTTATAAGTACACTTTGAACAACGACATCGACAGTTAAATTTAATATAAATAGCTCGTTTAGAATGGTTTAAGACTAAAAAGTATTTAACAACAAACCGATAATGTTTAATATCATTGTATTTAAAGCAGTAAAAAGTATTGAATTATTGTACCGTTTCTGTTGAACAGCTTGGCACCTTCTAGGCATATAGATCATTAATTTTTGGCAGTAATTTTTGAGTTTGGCCTAATCTTCTATCCTAATTATTTTAATATATCCGTTATATTATTGCTTTGATGTCAATATAGCAAAACCATGCATTTATTATTCGAATTAGTATTCGTATTTAAACTAACTAAAAATCGCTATTGTACCGTTCTGTGGTAGTTTTCTTCATTCGCATGCTTGCGACCATTACTATGAATCATTCACTATTTCCATAATCAATATCGGGAAGACAATACAACAGGTTGATGTGTTTCCGTGATGTGAATACTTAAATATTAATACGGACCTGAGAATTATTTTATTTCGGCCTATAGGAAGGTTACGGTGTTGTCGAACTTGTAGGTATACTCGTAACTAGAAAAATAAACAAAATTTGAAACTATGTTTCAAAAATAACAGCAGTTACAATAATAACAGTATTACAATATTTACTATTTAAATGGGAATAAGCCACAATTAAAGGTTAAAGTACGTTTATTGACGTTTCAATTTCCACTTCGTTTTCGATTTCCAAAGTGGAATCTTATAATCTGGGTGGGACAGGTCGAACAATATATATCATATTTTTTTACAATTTGCTCGATATCCATTTTAATTTGCATCGACGCGACCACGGCGACCAGCAATAAACGTAAACGCTGCACAAAAAATTTCTTTGATCACCAGCAGGTCGCGACCAGTATGTGCTGATTCACTTGTTTGTTTCTGACGAGTAGAATCGCGGTCGCCATCGTGAACGTCATGGCGTCGTGATCGCTTAGGTGTATTTTCCGGTTAAATTCGGCAATCCAGTTTTTAACTATTGAACACGAAGGGCATTATGGCATAGTTTCAAAAACGGCTAATTTAACATATCGCCCTGTATTTTCATAATTAACCCATTACATTATGATTCTACATAATGGTAAAGAACAATCTACCGTTTTGTCGCTTTGACTTGATTAAAAATGAATGAGAGTCGTTGAGTTCCACTCATGTCGAACCAAGGAAGTCATTATTATTAGGAAATTTAGTTGCTGATATATTTCGTACAATTAAAAATAAAACATTTTTTTAATAAAATCCCTTATAAAAAGGTATATAAAAACCCAGTCGGGCTATGTTAAATAGACAAAACGTTTTCGGTATTCCATCATCAGTGTCCTAAAAAAGTATTTAACCACTTAATTAAAAAGAACATGAAATAATTTAAATTTTGACTAAGGTTAATTTAAAATGTGGTTAATACTTGCAGGTTGTCATTTTTTAAAGTTCTTATAGACTTTAGTTCCTCTTTGCTTATGTTTTGTTCAATTTTAATAGACTTTTCCAATTCAAGTTTTAACTTACAGGTTAATACATGAATGTAGCCACTAAATATGGGGGTAAAAACCCTTTAAAAATTACTAAATGAAATTTAGTTTACATTATGTCTTGTTTAAAATTAAGATGGTAAAGTTACCGTTGGAATGACATTCTCACATATTAAATATATTAATTCCTATACTTTTTCAAGAACCCAACTTTCCACCTGTGTCTAGTTTCCATTTTCCAGGTACCAAATGTTATTGAAACATAAAGGGCCTTATATTAGAATCTTTTTCACCACACCACTTGACACTTGTATAGTTGGTTGCCTAACTATAATCACATAATTTTCTCACCACAATTTCATCTTACATACATAATTTAAAACAACAACATTGATGGTTGATACTGTTATAATTTTTTATTTTTATTCCAACTTTCACAATTTTAAATAACGTTGGCTTCTGTCTTAAATAGACACATACAGTTACAGTGACTGCTCTGTTACAACTTCTGTCATAACCTGTCAAGATTGTCATTTCAATCAGTTGCTTTCATAAAGTCCTCGTAGACATACCGTCTCAGGACTTGCAACTTAAATGTAGAGTCATATGTCGCCATGTTACCAATCCAACGGTAACTTTACCATCTTAATTTTAAACAAGACATAATGTAAACTAAATTTCATTTAGTAATTTTTAAAGGGTTTTTACCCCCATATTTAGTGGCTACATTCATGTATTAACCTGTAAGTATTAACCACATTTTACATTAACCTTAGTCAAAATTTTAATTATTTCATGTTCTTTTTAATTAAGTGGTTAAATACTTTTTTAGGACACTGATGATGGAATACTTATTCCGAAAACGTTTTGTCTATTTAACATAGCCCGACTGGGTTTTTATATACCTTTTTATAAGGGATTTTATTAAAAAAAAAATTAATACATGGTATACAGCCAACTATAGGAACTTAGTTTCCTTGTGGATTTTAAAAATAAAACGTCTAGAAAGAAAAATCATCAGATGAATCGTAAGACCAAGCAACAACTCAGAAGAAGAATGTAGACGACGGCATCATAACAAAAATCTGAAAGAAGAAATTATATTAAAGTTCATTTGCCAAAAGTATTCGGCCAATCCAAGAATAGAAGACGAATAATAAAGAAAATATAAACCGAGGTATGAGAGACCTAAAGAAATAGATAGGAAGAAATAGATGAACTTTCTAAACTTTAGAATAGAGATATAAAGCGGAAAGAAATGGATCTCCATTATCAGAAATCGAGCAAAATCATACAGCAGTCGGTAGTAAAATAAAACAAGAAACAGGTGAGCATGAAATGGTATTGTATAAAAAACACTAATAATTAACATAAAAAATGTTAATATCGTCAAATTAATTCTTACTTGCGTTCTTAATTGCCCATATCGAAATCTGCAGTAGCACTATAATATTTATTAAATGATAATTTTATGCTAGAGATCCAATACGTCTTACAAACTAGGTCCTTTCGTTTTCATTGAAGATATAATTTTTATACTTACATCTTATAAATATTGTAATTTAAGACTTCCTGTATTTATTCTAATCGCTGTTCAGTGACGCGACCAAGACATGGGCTTGGAATTTTGAAGGATTTCGAAGTAGTTTAGAATGACGTTCCTCTATTAAAGTGGCTATTATTTTTGGCTAATAAAATAGTATATCTTAAACGGATGTTTACTTTATAAATTGAAGAAAAGAAGAAGATTTGAGATAGCAAAAGAAATGAAACTGGACCCTGATTGTTGCTTAAACACATAAATCAATCTCAATTGTAATTCTAAACCTCTTTTAATTATTGTAAGAGATTTTAGAAGAAGAAGGGTGACCTCGTGCAATCTTAATAAAATTTATTCTACTTTTTTAAATTCCATTACTAATTTATAACAATTATTTGCAATCAATCATTTGACAAGTTATTCTTCATTGAAACAAGAAAAATTTTCAATTTTTACTTAAAATTCTTACAATTCCAATCCAGAGATAGAATTTTTTAATACACTAAATATTTAGAAACATTACAATCTAGTTTTTTCTTTATATTTAAATAATTTTTTTGGGATAACTTGTCGATTGAACCTACTTTAACCTTCAGTCAATTTTCAACATATTCATTATGATGATATGCAAAATTGCAAACCAAGTTTTAAAAAACTTAATTTTAGACAGTCTTCGATAAATTTCTTCTTTCATTATGAATTTTAATTCATCATTTTTTTATAATTTAATATTCTTAATATGTCCATTGTCACCTTTGAGGAATCATGTAAAAGGCTGGCATTCGATTTCCCTCATTCTATCTGCTGCTTCAACTCCAACAAATGGGTGTGGTCGGGTGGTTGTGTGACTCCACAAAAAAATGTGTTTTTTGTGGAGTCCAGTGTACATCCTTTTTGTTTTTTTTTCAATGGAAAATTTGTAATAGAACCAGCTTAAAAAGAAAACTTCTGTATTTTTTTACCAAATGAAATCTCTCCTAGTAGTGATACTTTAAATACTTGACGTAAGTGAAACATTGTAAACTTTAAATCGATATTTATATCATTGTTCTAGTGTAGCATAGCTCTGAAGATGGCTTTGTAAGCCGAAAGCGCTCAGCTAGGAAATAAATTTTTGCAAACTTCAAAAATACTTTTCTTTGTCCATTCTTTGAAATAAAAATTAGCATAATAAGAACAATCAAACAGAAGAAATCAGATTAGCTTGAAATACATATTGAAAAACAAGAACACCATAATACCTCAAAATATACATATCTAACCAGTTTTGACACTTACAAGGGTAAATATTGATAAAATCGTAACTATGAATGGAAACACATAAAAGATTGAAAAAGAAGCGAATGTATTACAAAAGTGACCAAAGTGAGAGACATTACAGAGCAAATAGTAAAACATAAATGAAAATTTGCAGGTTGTAGCAGTTGACAGTATGGTGAGCCATTCAATAAGTAATTACTATGTCATAACTGTCTCAAGAAACATATTTAAAAGTACCAACAGCACACAGCACTTAATAGACACCAATGTGATAGACAAGGAAAAGACTACGTCCAAAAATGGATAAAATAAGGCACAATAGATATATTGATTTCTGTCCCTAAGACCTGCAAGATATCTAATAAAAAATGATATTTTATAATAATTTCCACAAACTATTTGTCCTTATTAACAACCAATGACAAGTCCAAGATACCACGACCGCGCAAAATATGAATTGACGACCTTCCATAAAGCCAATGAACAAGCAGAATTGCTTATAAAGAGGAAGAAGAAGAATAGTCGATAAAGATAGTCTGTGTACTAACAAGAGTATTGGCGTTATCGTTTGGCATAATTCAAGCTTGATTATGCTAAATGTTCATAGATAGGAACAGGATTTTTATTACGCATTTTTCCTCACCTCATATCATATTCTTGGCAACACGAAAACTGTGAAAAGTCAACTACATCAGTTGTATTTGCCAGTAAGTAAGTGCATATCATACCGTTGTCAACCTTGAAAAACAATGCGGGAAGATAAAAAATATTCCTTTTAGGTCAGTTTATCGTTCAGCTATGATGGCGAAATCGCTTATTAACAAACATATTCGAGGTAACTAAACTACCGTATCGACCTTAACCTCTCGCCTATTATCGAAATAATTAAAGGAACAAATATGGATAATTGCAGTTTTGTTCAAATAGGTGCATGCATTGCACATCGCAATTATTTGTTTGCAAAGAAAACAACGCTCGGGTGTTTGGACTTACGGAAGGTTGACAAATAAAGTGGTCATTACCGGTTTGTTTTATAGCATACTTTATTTGTAAAGTAATGATAGTGATTTTTCAACACATTTTCATAAATAGCAATAACAGTGTTTACAAAAAATGATTTAATTTGGTAATCTTTCAATTCCTGATAGGTTTACAAAAATTTTTCAATAAAAGTTTTTTGAATAAATCAGGATATATATAAAAGTAAATTAGAAATATAAAGGGTGTGCCATTACTCCAAAATAACAGAAAGATATATTGTTTTAAATGGTGCATCTTTGTTTTTAGTGTGCCATAACCCATTAAATTAAAATTACAACCCTTAAAACCGAATACTTCTAACTTTATTGGTTCCAAAGTTAAGACAATACGACTTTAAATCAAGATTAGAAAAAAATTATCTATGGTAAAAATACTAATAGGCACTTTTTTGTAATTTTTTATTAGTGATTAAAATGTCACACATTTACCCCTTATTATTATCATGAGTATGAATATCAAACGACTTAATATTTATCTAACTACCTACCTGTAGGTAGCTTTAAAATTTCTCTATGTTTACCGAACAAGTAAAGAATATAGATTCTTATGAGGAGAAGTTACCGCGATCGTATGAGAGGTTATGATGAGGTAGCTCAATGATATAAAGTATATCTTGCAACTGGTAGCTCTTTACAAATGTAAATCTTCACTAATGTGTAAACAGCAGGCAAAGTGTTCAAACTGAAATCACTCAAAATAATTGCCTCTGGTGTTAAAATATAGTTTTAGATATTAGTTTTCAAAGAGTCCACACTGTTCACATAGAAATAACAATACAAACCCATCGATTATATACCTATAACAGGTATGAAAATCATGGGTCAGTATTGTAGAATCAAAAAGAGAGATATTTAGATGTTAAGTAAAATTAATAGCCATGAATAAAGAAGTCTTACGAAAACTATCAAAAGAGGCAGGAGTGAATAATGTAATAAAGATACTTCTTCCTTCTTGTATGTAGGCTTTAAAGCCTGGTTCTTCTTCAATATTAGCCTCTTTAATTGTTTAAATTATAGCACCATATTTTTCTTGGTCTGCCAGTAATTCTTCGTCCATTTGGTGACTTGTCTCGTGCTATTCGTACCATCCTATCCTCTGCCATTGTACTAATGTGTTCGTTCCACTCCTGTTTCCGTTTTGTCACCCATCTATTTGTATCTTCTATATTGCATGCTCTTCTTATGTGTTCGCTTCTCTCCCTATCCAACAGACTTTCCTCTAATATTCGTCGAAGTATTTTCATCTCTGTTGTTTCTAAAAAGTCGTCTCTCAAAACTGCAATATCTTGTCCACTTGATAAGAGGAACAAAATACCAGCTTCTGCAGAAAATAATGCAGAGAAAAAAAAGAAGATTTTAATAAAGCGTAACGTTAGTAGATAAATGTCATGACTGCGCAATCTCAGAGACTAATTGAATTGCACGACTAACCAGTTTTTTAGAATAGTACTGAACAGCGTTCAAATAATCATGATGATCGCCAATCTTTGAAAGAAGACTACACACTAAGATGACGATCCAAATCGTAATCCAATTACCTAAACTGCTGTTTGGAGAATTGTGAAATCTTTTAAAGAACAAGGTTATCGCTCTAAATGAGGACTACCATACTAATTGAACGTTATGCAAAAGTTTTTAGAAAACCCTTGGACATCCATAACTAAAATTATCTTGATCTAATACTTGAAAGAGGGAATAAAATGGCGATCATTGCATGGCAAAGAAGAATGTGTACTTTACCATTGTAATATTAATTTGTAGATTTTGAGAGGTCGTGTAGGCTATTTATAACCTCGATCTAAAAAGATTTCGTGAAAATAATCTTAATCTAGTTAAACTTTATCCTTATGACGAAGTTGGTTAGTTTTCTTAGGGTCGTGTTTTTTTATAAGACTAAGACTGTTCCTTCTAGGAACTTAATCTGGGAGTTTTTCATTTCCGGGAAAACGACAGTTCTCAATGTCTTGACGCTGTCCATCTTATTGAGGTAATACCTCAGAAGGCATTGTTCAATCTATATACCTACCTTTTAATATCTTCTTTGCTCATCTCCAGAAGGCAATTTATGTTCCCTTTTAAGGAATTCGTTTTTAATTGACCGTGTGGACTTTTAATTGATTGTTCTATTAAAAATTGACAAATTTTAAGGAAAATAAAGAATTGTCTTCCTAAACGTTGTTTATAACGTTTATTCTGTCTTTCCGTCTAATACCCCTATGTTAATGACGTCCGATAGTACATAAAAAATAAACTGATAAAACGAGATCGTCCAATTTTATATGATATCGTTCTATTGTCTTCGTCGGGTTGTCGTCACCGTTTTCATAACACTTCCTGGAGTCAATATATTGTGTTGTTTACTTTCTGAGACATAAAAAAGCGACAATAGATAATAAACCGTATGGTAACTTGCGTCAAGAAAGTCTACAAAACAAATAAAGCTCGCGTAGAAATCGTACTAAAAATTTAAAAGCCAAAGATATTATTTAACTAATTGGCACATGTCGATGAATTCGCAATTTATAAGTTGTTTTCAATAGCAATAATAACAATCAATTAATTTTTATTAATGTTATATAGCGTGGAAATCATTTATGAAATAAAATTATTTCTGTCCTTGTTTATAAAATTATGAATAACGCTGGGACACGTCAACTTTTAAGTTCAACTGTTAATTTTTTAAACATAAACTTAAATGTACGGGGTGATTCACGAAAGTCTAGCATAGTCCATCATCTTTATTTTTTATGAAACATCGTCTATATTTTTGGTTTTAAAAGTTCCTTAATAAGCTGATTTTAACAAACTATATTTATGTAGGGTCTATTATGAATAGATCTACATGATATAGTTTGTGGATATCAGGTTGTGAAGGAGCTTTTAAAAATAAAAAATATACAAGGTGTTTCATTAAAAATAAAGCTTTTAGAACATGCTAAGCTTGCGTGAGTCACCTTGTAAATTTAAATTTATGTTTCAAAGCGCACATTTATATTAAAAAGTGAACGGGTCTCAGCGTTTATTATTTTTTTTTTTAATCAAGGACAGAACTAATTTTATTCCATATGTGGTTTCCACCCTGAATATGAACAAATATGTTGTGACGCCAACGGCTGAAAGGTAAAATGGCGTAAGCGACAAATATTTTTGTACATCGATTGATGCCAACACAAAGTTATTATTGTAATTTTTATAATAAGTTGAAATATGTTTTAGCTAAGCACTAGTTTTTTAAGATTTTTTTAAAATTCAATGCTTGTAGTGCAATATCCCACTGCAAGATCACTATATTCATAACGCAGTCAATCAAACTCACACTTTTCATGCATTTAAAATTAGGAAAATACATTGATAATAGGCTGCCAGTTAAAAAGCGGCTTCAAATATTTTTAATTCAATTAATAGAATTAATAGTAATTTTTGAACAAAAATTTTATTTCGTTCATTTATTTTTTAAATAAAATACGCTGCTCATGACGTATATGCATGTTTTTTTTTTATATCAAATTAAAGCAAATTTTTTCTTAATATGTCGATTAAGGTCTCCTGAGAAAAAAATGGTCGCAAATTAGGGTTGCCAGCTGTTAAAAACGCGAGGTATCAAAGATGAAGTAAAATAGAGTTAACCCACAATGGGACTGGTTTGACAAGTGATAATATTATGTATAAAATAACACTATCTATCAACGCATGCTTTAAAAACTCACACAACTAACATTTCAAACCAGTGGTGTTGGGCCGATAGCTCTCTTTTACTTAATCTTTGATACCTCGCGTTTTTAACAGCTGGCAAAAGAACATAAAAAACGTCAAGGTACCGAGGGGACCTTAAAGTTCATAGTCAATTCCTCCTGGCTCCTAGACTATTTTGTATACCATCAAAACTGGTAATGTATGAAATTCCATAATAACGGATATTCCAAAGAAAGCTTGCAATTCTTCTGTTGATAAGTTCAAATTGGTTTTGCACTGTTCCGCGTACTGATTGGATTCTTATAATCATGTCCAATAGAGTATTATCAAAAAAGTAGGCAAAAATTGGTTTAAGTAGGAAAAGAATCAAGGTGATTGACGTCATCGAAAGGATAGCCAGACTAGAATGGAGATGGGCAGGACACATAGCTAATGGGCGCTGGACAAAGAGGTTATTGGAATGGAGACCAAGGGAAGACAAGAGAAGCGTCGGTCGACCACCTACACGAGGGGCTGACGATTTAGGAAGAAAAAATAAAAACTGTATGAGAGTGGCGCAAGATAGACGGAGATGGAAACACGAGGAAGAGGCCTGTGTTCAGCAGTGGACTTCTTAGGCTGGATGATGAGGTAAAAATTGCTAAAGGGGGGTCAAAATCTACTTAAATGCGAGTACTACATACACATTTAGGTGAATGTAAAAATTTGTAAATTGTTTCGGTTCTTCTCCTACTCAAATTTTCCATTCAAAAATTTAATTTTGTTTGTCTAACAATAAAACACTGAAAACTTTTGTTTTCAACACTCCCATAAAATTTATTTTAAATTATTATTACTACAGCTGTTTCGGCCAGAGTGCCTTTCTCAAGTGATCTATTTTTGGTATGTGTTTACACTTTATAACCTTTAACCGAATAAGTTGAGGAGGGGAGAACTTTTTGTTTTAAGTTGATCATTCAGAATTATGTCTGTATTGTTTAATTTGTTGATTTCCATAGATTCTAATAAAGATATTTTAAGGCCTGAATGATTATGGTCTAGAAGGTGAAGTGCGTACGTAGTCTGTTTTTATTATTGAAAGCCCTTTTATGTTCTGCTATACGTTTGATAAAAGTTCTACCAGTTTGACCGATGTAAGTTTTTGGGCAGTCGGTCAAGCTTTTATAATAGAAAAAGAGACTCTACGTACGCACTTCGCCTTCTAGATCATAATCATTCTTTTAATGACCAATTTGAAATTCTTCACATTCAAAATAAAGGCCTTAAGCTATCTTTATTAGAATCTATGAAAATCAACAAATTAAAGAAAGCAGACATAATTCTGAATGACCAATTTGAGACAAACAGTTCTCCCCTAATCAACTTATTCGGTTAAAGACTATAAAGTGTAAACACATACCAAAAATAGATTACTTGAGAAAGGCACTCTGGCCGAAACAGCTGTAGTGATATTAATTTAAAATAAATTTTGTGGAAGTGTAAAAAACAAAAGTTTTCAGTGTTTTATTGTTAGATAAAATGAATTTCCGTAAAGTAATTGTCAAATCATCACTTATTTAATTTTGTTCTTCTGGCATTGTTTTACAATTGATTTCTGTTTCTTCGGAGTCATTCATCAAAAATTCTTCTTCATAGAGTCGCTCTTAGTGTCACTGATATTAATATTTGCAAATGATCTTTTATTTTTAGTCTTTAGAAAAAAATTACAGTATTTGATGCTGTCATCAGAGTCCCATCCAATATTTGAACTATTGTCTGAATCACTGTCGCAACCAGAAGCTTTGGAAGTTTAAGGTCGTAACACTCATCTTGGTATCGTGATCATCAATTAATGTATTATCAATCATATCATATAGATCATCGGGATCCATACTTTGAAGCTGATTGAAATCCTGAAATAAAAAGTTACCTAAATTTTATTTTATCTTGGTAAATCCAAGTGATATTGTGAAACAATCATTATATTGCGTTCTATTAACCAAGAAGGTTCGCCTGTTTATGCTACGCCACTGTTCAAGATAAATCACAACATGGCGACGTAGGGCGTAATAAAAAATGGGGCTTGATAAGAACATGGAACCACTTACTAAGGTTAGAAAATAAAAACTACTTTAAAAAAAATAATTTTTGTTATAAGATATAATATCTTATGTTGACATATTTTTTATTCTAATGCATATAATTTTTAATCTCTATATATTAAAACAAAAAAATATTAAATACTTATGATTTATATGTACATGTACATGTATTTACATGTATAAAGCACACAAAAAGTTAAGAAAGCATTCAATACGAAGGTTTTAATATAAATATGAAGGTTTTTTGGGTACACGTAGAACCACATCCGACATGTATCTCGAAGTTATCACGTGTTTTGGGGTACTCTCCGAAACCACAATGCGTTAAGTGTCTGTAATGGTTTATAAGGTTTACTCGTAGATTCCGTTGAACGGTAACGGCAAATTCGTCCATAAAATCGTTACGAATTTGTGGTCCATGTAAGAACCACAGAACTATAAAGTGTTTAATGTTGTACGTACAAATACACTCAACCTGTTTTTCCTCAATCATATTAAAAAATCCTGGGTTTTCAGGTATTAATATAATCTTCAAAGTGTTATGGAATACTATGCGTTTATTTCTTCTCCGGACTAACTCTTTGTTTTGGAATTAAACAGAATATATTGACATGTATAAATTTATTATATTAGAGGATGAAAATTACACTCTCCTTGTTATTTCTTAAAACTATGAATATATAAGTTCTGTTATCTACAATTATTTAACGATGTTTCTGGATGGATTTGAGTACAAGAGATTGGACTCAAATATTAATATTAAAATAGCAAATACGGATAGCTTATCGAACAAAGAAATAAGAGAAATAAATTATTATTATTCCATAGATACGAAGTATTAGGTAAATAAACTAGCGAAACTTATTTATTCTAAATAGGAAAATATTTATGAAGAGTATTGATTCTGATTTCTAACAGCAAATAATTATTAGTGATTATACATGAGAACTTTTCATAATTGTAAATAACATATACCAGGTGACTAAAAACTATATAGAAATACATAGATACTTTAATTATCTTACATGTGAGTAGGTAGGTACATTACACCTCCTTTTGTAAGAATGAAAATAATTGTAAAATGAATTTTCATTTAAATGGTATAAAACATTTGTATACATTATTATTTTATTTTAACACATTTAAATAGTTTCTTTTAGTCTCGATAGTCTTTCACTTCGTCTTATCGGTGTAGTCTCTGTGAAACTAGTCTCTTCACACTTTTTGGATTCACTATAATTATTGTCTTTATTATGTTTACAATCTATACTTAAATCTGTCTCATGTACATGTTTTCGTTTACTTTGACATATATTTAGTGTTAAACAATTTGTAATTTGTTGACAACTATGTGACGGATTTCTACGAAATCGTCGGTAAAAATATTTAATTATCCTGTATAAAATATAAAGTAACATACATTTTATCAAAAATAAGATTGCATAAGTGAAATAAGAACTATTTTTTATTGTGTCTGAAAAATTAATATTTGTTTCTGAGGTCATTTTCTCTAAATTATCTAGTTTATGGCTTGCTAAATTTAATGCATCTCGATCGAGATTATTTAATTGTAAGGGAACAAGGTGTAATTTGGATTCATTATTTATCTTAATATCATCACAACAGACTTCTGGAAGGGATAAATCTGGAATGATAGACTGAAAATTACTTTCTTTTGGATTTGAGACAGATATCAAAATAGTTGATCCGGTGTAAGTTTTGCAATTATTCGAAGTAGAAAAAATACCTGTGTTTGAAAGAACAATAGATATTGGCGTACTAGTCTGACAGCTTAAAGTTAAATCTGTTGGTTTGGGTAAAACATATATCCAAGAATTTGGTTTGTTTAATTTATGCCAAATTTCATATTCTGTTTGAATTATACGAGTATCGCAACTAGATGGTATGTTTGTTATTGAAGTTAACAATTCAGTTTCACAAATTGGATTAGTGTGTGTAAATCGGAAAGTATCAGGATTTTTGCAAATAAGTTTTTCTTCATCTAATGAATAACAGTCTTCTAATGTATCAATAGTAACATAAATGTTTCTATTTTCTGAAAGAACAAGATATTTGACAGATGGAAGAATAAAGGTAAGTCTCTTTAATGTTGGATGAATTATAGGAAGAGATATTAGTTTAAAAAGAGAATAAGGAGTATTACTAACCAAAGGTATACTAACCGTAATTAAAATCTTGTTATCAAAATATATATATTTAAGTAAAATGATATCGAAATAATTATGAGCATAATCGATAGTCAATGGAAATGGATAAGTCGATGTACTAGGTAAATGCGTTACCGTTTTAGATAATTCTTGAATTAGTTGCTCAGGTGTTATAACAGAAGGATGAAGGTTATTATTTCTTGCAAATAGAATAACGTTTATTAAAGTAGAATATTCTTGTTGTAATTCTGTTATAAAGAAAGTTAGTAAGGTAAAATGTTCTTCAATTTTTTGTTTTAAATCTAAATTAAAATATTTATTATTCATTTTATCTGTGTAATTGGTAATTGATTCAAAATTTTTATCAAAAATCACTTTGTTTCGGTCTAGATTTGTAATAGAGTTATTAAAATTTGCAATCGTGGCTTTTACTACATGAATTTGTTGTTTTAGTAAATCAAGAAGATGATTTTCGTTACTTTCAGCTTTGTTAATAGCATTATTGAAATTTTCAGCATCATCACTGTCTAAGGTACCGAATAAGGTCCTGAAAACAGATCCAATTGCATTAAATAGAGCGCGTTTTGGTCTAAAATGTTCATGCAGAATTATGTTTTTTAAAGTTTGTTCATCTTGAAAGAGTCTAGGTATGATTTGTCCTAAGAGTTTTAGTGAAGTATCGCATAATCGTAATTCAATAAGAACTGGTTTGTTTTGACACAGTCTTAATGTTTTTTGATAGGTGAGATCTACAAAATTTAATTTGTCTGTAAAAGGTTGTAAAGGAATATGACTTAATATGTTCCAATGAGTTTCAATAAATTGAACATTTTTTATGTGTTCGTAATAGATTCCAGGTGATTTGTTGATAGGAGTATTGGTATATTTCTTGTGAATTTGTTCACTATTTGTCAGCCATATTATTGCATACCTGAAACAAAAGCATGTTTCAATCTATTCATGTGAACTTTTATTGGTTTTTTATTTACTAAAATTGTGCAATTGACAGGAGAATTTATCTCTAGAATTTTATAAGGTCCATTATAATTTTGTGTAAGTTTTTTGGTTTGACCCTTCTTTGTTTGCTCATTTTGGAGATATACTAATTGTCCTTCTAAGAAAACGGTGTCATTAATCTTTTGGTCATAATATTTTTTACTGACTACTTTAGATTCTAATAGATTCGTTTTTGCTAACTCATGAGATTTTCTAAGCTTAAGTGTTAAATTATCTAAATAATCTTCATATGTATATTTGAGTTCTACTGGTCGTATTATACTGCTAGGTAGATTAGGTGTATATCCAAATATTAGTTCATATGGTGTGAATTTGGTTGAAGTATGATTAGTTGTATTATATGAAAACATAGCAAAATCTAGCCATTCGTCCCAATCGGATTGATCAGCTTTAATATAATGTTTAAGGTAGTCTGCTAAAGTAGCGTGACTCCTTTCTAATGCAGCATTTGATTCTGGATGATAAGCAGTACAATTTATATGTCTGATTTTAAAAAGCTTGGCGATTTGAGAAAATAATTTGGAAGTAAAATCTCGGCCTTGATCAGTAACTATTATATCGGGTTTTCCAAACTTGCAAATAAATCCACGAACCAGATTTTCAGCGATAGTCTTGGTTTCATGATTCGGAATTGCATAAGCTTGAGAAAATTTTGTTAAGTCATCTTGTAATGTTAATATGAACTTATTACCTGACTCGGTTAAAGGTAAAGGACCTACTATATCTAAAAATATTTTTTCTAATGGATTTGAGCTTGTTGTTGTTATCTCCATGGGCTTTACGAATTTTTTTCTAACGAGTTTATTTTTCTGACAAGATTCACAGGTTTTTATAAAGTTTTTAATATCATTTTTCATATTATTCCATTTGAAATGTTTTTTTATACGATTGTATGTCCGATGAAAACCAGAGTGTCCAGCCGTAGGACTAGTGTGATTCTCTTGTAATATTGTAGTTATTTCCTCAGGTTCAGGATTTGTTAGTATATCATGATAAATGATAATAGATATATCAGTTTTTCTAAAAATAAATCTAATCATAGATCTAATTTTTCCCCAACTTAATTTATCGTAGCTAAAAGTTATTCTGGGTAGGCAAATTTTTAATATTTTATCGTTTAATAACCAGTCTCTTAATTTTATTAGGGAATTAAATATATCTTCATAAGAGGTATTGTCCCAATAATTATTTTTTATAAATATGTAATAAAAGTTTTTATTTTGATCAGAAATATATATAATGTCATTTAGTCTTGGATTTTTGGCTTTCAATTTTTCTATATGACTGAATTGTTTATTTATTTGTTTCTGAACGATCTCATTAAAATTTAAATCTACGGAAACAAACAATGCTAAATTTTGTGAAAATGATGTAATCTTTTCATTTGTTTCTTTTATATTATCATTTGTTATTAATATAGTTTCGGATTTAGATAAGAACTGTGAATAAGTGTCATTATTTTCTTTACTCATTTTGTTTATTTGTAAGGTGATTGTTGCCGGGTTTTTGTTTTCTTCGCAAATATTTGTTTCAGATATGGTTAAAGGAGGACGACTTAAACAATCAGCATTTTGATTTAATTTACCTGGTTTATAAATAATTTCATAGCTATATTCTTCTAATGCTAATCTCCACCTAACGAGTCTTGATCCGGGATCTTTTACATTAAATAGCCATGTGAGTGGTTTATGATCCGTATAAATGAAAAATTTATTTCCGTACAAATATGGTCTAAAGTGTTTAACACTCCATACAATTGCAAGTAATTCTTTTTCTGTTGTGCTATAGTTTGATTCCGCTTTGTTCAAGGTACGACTAGCATAAGCAATAGGTAAATCATCTGGTACTTTACCTTGAGAAAGTATGGACCCTATTGCATAATTACTAGCATCCGTTGTTAAGACAAAGGGTTTGGTAAAATCTGGATACTGAAGTATTGGTTCTGAACAAAGTATTGATTTCAGGTTCTCAAATGACTGTTGTTGAATGCTTGTCCAATTAAATTCAACATTTTTCCTCAGCAGTTTTGTTAAAGGTTGTGTTAAAGCACTGAAATTTTTTATAAAGCGTCTATAATAACCAGTGAGACCCAAAAAGCTCTTAATATCTTTTTGTGTTCTGGGTATAGGAAAATCTGTAACAGCACATACCTTTTTTTCGTCCGGTTTGACACCAAATTCAGTTATTAAATGTCCTAAATACATTACTTCGCGACGAAAAAATTCGCACTTATCTGGTTGTATTTTTAAGTTGAATGTAGACAATTTTTCGAATACTTCTTTTAATCTTTTATTATGATTTTCTAATGTATCGGCATGAATGACTATATCGTCGAGATAGACAAAACATCTGTAATTTTGTATTCCTGAGAGGACAGTATTCATTAGCCTTTGAAAAATACTGGGAGCATTTTTTAATCCAAATGGCATTCGTGAATATTGATAATGTCCAGACGGAGTTGAGAAAGCAGTCTTTGGAGAATCCTCAGGATCCATTTTGATCTGGTGAAATCCTGATGTTAAATCTATTGTTGAAAAATATTTTGAATGACCCAATTGGTCTAATATATCGACTATATTCGGAAGTGGAAATGAATCTCCTATAGTAATATCATTTAGTCGTCGATAGTCTATAACAATTCGCCATTTCTTCTTTGCTGAAGCATCGGCCCTTTTTGGCACAACCCAAAGGGGCGAATTCCATGGCGAAGTTGATTCTTCGATAATACCTTGATCTAGCATACCTTTTATTTGAGTTTCGACTTCATGTTTGTGTACTTCAGGATACCTGTATGATTTAGTGCTAATAGGTACATTAGAATTTAAAGGAATTTTGCAAGTTATGGCATTTGTACTGGTAAGTTGATCTCCTTCCAGATAAAAGATATGATTGTACTCCTTGCAAATAGAAATTAAAGATGATTTTTCTTCACTATTTAAATGATCTGTTCTCAAGGCATTTTTTAATTTAGCAATTCTGTTAGAATTCGTATTATCTTTATAAGAAGACATTTTTCGTATATTTGCATTGTTTTGTAAATTTGGAATTTTTTCTATTGCTACTTGAATATCGTTTAATTCAACATCCGTTTCAGTAGTGTTTACGATTGAGGTTAAAAAGAAATCATTTTTTACTTTAACAACACTAGGACATAAAAATACACCTTTAAAGATTTCGCGTTCGGGACATAATCCTTCGCTTAATTCATTATTTATTACTTTAATTTGAACAATTGTTTCAGTTCTTGCGGATAGAATAGTTTTATTACTTCTTGAGTTAGAATTAGAGTTTTGATTTAGTATAAGATCGTCTGAACAGGATTTTTCTTCTGAACAGGATTTTGATTTATGATTTCGTGAAGAGTTACAAGTTTTATTTGTGCATATCTCAGTAGATTTTACACATTTTGGACTTGAATTTTCTTTGGATTTAGAGTTAGATTTAGATTGAATTGGATTGGATAGTAGTTCTTCACTACTTAAGGTTATTTGGATATCATTGGTTTCTAAATAAGAATGATCCTCTATGGATTTAGCATCATAAGGAAATATTTCATCGATATTAGAACTTGTCTCGATATTTTGATCTCTCAGAAATTCGTCATTGTCATTGTTTAATGGAGATTTTATATATTCGATTGAAATAGAACAATTTTTAAAGTTTAATTTATTTTCTTTATAATCAATTTGGCATTTATTTATTTCAAAAAAATCGCTACCTAATATACCGTCGAAATGAAGAGGAAAATCGTCTTCTACGACATAGAAAACATGAGTTTGGACAAAATCTTTTATCTTGAAATTTACGTTACAACTACATATAGTTTTATTTGGATTTAAGACATTTTTATCAATGCCTCGTAGAGTAATAGACTTAGAATAAATTTTTGGAATGTTTAGTATTTTTGAATATTTAATTAAAGAAATATCTGCGCCTGTATCGATTAGAAACTTGCAAGAGGATGGATTAGAATTATTTACTAAGGGTAAATCTACATAGGAAGTGACTGAGAAGTTGATGGTTGTGATACGGCCTGAACTGAACGAACTCCTCGAGAATCGACCGTTGGTTGTCGAGGATTCTGGAAGTTTAAAGAATTTGTTGGATTTTTGTTTTTATTGTTAAATTCGCGTTTTCTACATTCTTCTATAACGTGACCTGGTTTTTTGCAGTATCTGCAAAAACGTTGGGAAGTGTTGGTATTTTCTTTTCTTAAGTTTGGAGGAAAATCAGAATTGGAATTTGAATTTGAAGGTTTATAATTTTGATTTTGAGAATTTGACCTTTGAAGATTTGAATTAGGATATTTTGGGTTTTGAAAACTAGAATTTTGAAGATGTCTAACATTTCTATCTGAATTGTTTTTATATCGACAGTTATTTGAGGAATGGTTATTTCGTTTGCAAATATTACAGAATGGTCTGAAAATTTCTTGTCTTGATAACTGTTCTTGTTCTTCGGCAATTGCTATAGCAACAGCTCTTTCTAAGGAATCTGGATTTCGGGCTTTGATTAAAATAGAGAGGTCTTTGTTTAATCCTCTAATAAAGACATTTAGTGCTTGAGTTTTTAAGAGTTTAGTACATGCATTTCTTGCATCTGGAGATAAGTCTGGATCAAGTGTATTTATTAATTTTATATAGCAATTTTCAACTTTATTTGCAAATGACATTACATTTTCACTGGGCATCTGACGTAAGGAATGTAATTCCAATTGCCACTGACCTTCAGTTCGGCGTTCAGAATAAGCATCTAATAAGAAGTCTTTTAAATCTTTCCATTCGTCAAATGTTCTGTTTCTAGTTATGGCCCTAGCTTTATCGGTTAATTTAGTTTCTATAATGGCTAATAAGATGGGTTTGGATTGCGGATTTACTAAATTGTATGCTTTATCACAATTGTCTATGAATTCGTATAATTTTGATTTTGTACCATCAAATCGAATGAGAAGTTTTTCAGCTATTTCAATTGATACTGACATTTTATTTGAATTAGAAGTAGAAGAATTTGAAAGAGAATTTGAGTCGGGAGAAGGTATTTGTTCGTCAAATAAGTTACTTATATCAGGATATAAAGTAGACATACGTTTACAAGATTTTTAAAATATGAGACAGAATTTAAGATAGAATGTACTTACAAGTAGAATATTGTTGTTGGTCGCATAGTCTATTATTCCACGGGTTCACCTCTACTTCCGATGGAACTACAATTGGGTTATGACTGGAACTGGATTTCGAACTGGATGTACTGGACCCCAATGTAATTAGTTGTAGTGGCGATTTTTCCACACTGACAGTTTTTTTTTGAATGATTCCTCGAAGGAAACAAGTCAATTCAAAAATTCCTCAGCTCTCCTTCTATCAGCAATCAGAGGAACTCTGCTACTAATATCCCACGTTCTGACACCAAATTTTGTTATGGAATACTATGCGTTTATTTCTTCTCCGGACTAACTCTTTGTTTTGGAATTAAACAGAATATATTGACATGTATAAATTTATTATATTAGAGGATGAAAATTACACTCTCCTTGTTATTTCTTAAAACTATGAATATATAAGTTCTGTTATCTACAATTATTTAACGATGTTTCTGGATGGATTTGAGTACAAGAGATTGGACTCAAATATTAATATTAAAATAGCAAATACGGATAGCTTATCGAACAAAGAAATAAGAGAAATAAATTATTATTATTCCATAGATACGAAGTATTAGGTAAATAAACTAGCGAAACTTATTTATTCTAAATAGGAAAATATTTATGAAGAGTATTGATTCTGATTTCTAACAGCAAATAATTATTAGTGATTATACATGAGAACTTTTCATAATTGTAAATAACATATACCAGGTGACTAAAAACTATATAGAAATACATAGATACTTTAATTATCTTACATGTGAGTAGGTAGGTACATTACAAAAGTATTCTTTGCATCCGTCCATTATGATTTATTTTTCAGTATTTCACCATCCGTTTTTTACATTTGTATTCTTTTTTGTTTTGAAAGGATTTTAGCACATTTTAGTGATTTGTAAAACAGCGTCTGGTTACCTCTGCTGTCCTATTCTATTTTCTTCCCAAATTCTTTGCTGTATTGTTGTTTTGCCTTTTTATTTCATTAACTTTTTTTTTAATTTGTAGTTTTCTTAAGCTGGTTCTCATTTGTTTCGGAGGCATATTTTCTATTCTTAAAGTAATTACGAATAAGCCACAATTAACGGTTAAAGTACGTTTATTGACGTTTCAATTTCCACTTCGGAAATCGTTCTCAAAATACAAACATTAGTAAATTAAACAAATTTTTGTTTTTCTGTTACTTAGTGAAAAATTCTTCTAATAATTTATTTTTATCTGAATCATTTATTAATTACTATTTAAATGGGAATAAGCCACAATTAAAGGTTAAAATTCGTTTATTGACGTTTCAATTTCGTATTTTAACCTTTAATTGTAGCTTATTCCCATTTAAATAGTAATTAATTTAAAATACCACAAGAAAATAGCTTCATGACTCATTTATATTGACAATTCGGATATACATTATACATTTTAAAGTAGACGACTTTAAAATGATATTGCCAATATTGTTGAGTTGCACTCCTGGGACGACTTTACTTATAAGATAGTTCATTCGATTACATGAAATCAACTTTAACTTGAGAATATCCATCAGAAAAGATCATAGCATGTAATTCGTCTTTAAAAAGACAAATACATGCCATGATGACAGTAAAATTTTCCCGTTAGTGATTCCATAGTAAATTATGAGGGAAAAACCAGGAAAAAAACCTCATAATACTATCCCGACATTGTAAGTATTTGATCGTGCATTTAGTTTACCTTCAATAAACACCAAATTCTGATTTTATAGGTTTGTTATTTAAAAAACATAAATGACGTATGCTCTATATGTTACTGACTTACTAATAATGGTATTTTCCTTTTAATAACTTCCTCTTTCAATATGGGTAACCAGATCTTACTACATTCTGCCGAGGAATTTGCGACACAATTGGTCTCATTTAGCATAATTAGAGCCGCTTCTTTGATTTTTCTCTTTTTACCATCCGTTTCTTTTAGGACTATATTTGAATAATTCCATTGAATCCTATGTTCATTATCCCATGCGTGTTTACATATTTGAGATCTATCAAATTCTCTATTTTTAATATAAAATTGATGTTCACTTATTCTAACATTTAATCGCATTCACAAGGTATTTTATAAATGCAATTCTTTGTCATTTCTTGTTTATTGTTAGGTTTGGTTTTGGACAAAATAGATCTCAACTTGTTTGTTGTTTTGAATGTTGTTGAAATGTTGAATTTATTTCCTATCCTTTTAAGTTTTTCTGATAATCCTTTTATGTATGGTATTGTTATTTTTCTCGTATTATTCCTTGTGTAAGCTGTAGGATATCGTTCTAAGTTGTTCTGTTCTATTCGATCGATTGTTGAAAACTCCTTATTTATAAACGATAAAGGATAATCATTTTTTAATAAAACATGTTAACAAATGTTTTTCCTCCAAGAACGAATTTTCGTTAGAACAAGTAATTTTGCCTCTATCATATAAGGATTTAATGATTCCCTTTTTAATATTAATATTGTGATTTGATTTGAAATTTAAATATCTGTTGGTGTGTGTTGGTTTTTTATACACCTGAGTCTCATATCCAGTATCGTTCTTAGAGATTAAAACATCCAGGAAAGGTAGTGTGTTATTATATTCCTTTTCCATGGTAAATGTTATTGTCTCTTCTTTAGCGTTTATATCATTTAGGAATGTGTCCAAAAACTCTGATCCATGAGGCCATATTGAGAATACATCATCTACATATCTCCACCATACTGTGGGTTTTAAATTTTGTTTAGAAATACTATTTGTTTCAAAATCTTCCATAAATATATCGGCTAATAATGGAGATAAACTAGTGCCCATTGCTAGACCCAAAATTTTGTTTATAGAATTCATTATTTAGTAGAAAATATGTATTATCAGTACATAATGTTAATAACTCCATTATAGCTGATATGTTTAGTCTTGTTCTAGTTGTCAATGTATCATCATTCTCTAATTTTGTCTTGACTATATTTAAAGTCTTATCTAATGGCACATTCGTAAATAAACTATTTATGTCAAAACTTACCAAACTAACAGCAGCAAGTGAAAGTCGTAAAAAGAGACCAGACACCATCAAGCATTATCAGGTATGGTTTTGGTATCCGTATTTAACGTAAGTTATTTGTTCAAATTCCGATTTCTGTAGCAGTCCCTCGATAAAGTAGTTTCTCACTCTTCATTTTACTGTGTTGTGGTGGCTCTTAAATTCTTAAAGTGATACTATGGCCCATAGCAGTAAATAATAGCATAGCATAATAGAAAAATCATCGTTTGAAATTGTTTAAACTATTATTGTCGTATTGTCATTCAAATACCAGGTGCACTTCAGTTTCTTCCTTTATCTCGCAAATGTAAATTAAAATGGTCATATTGACTTCCAGTTTTATTCACTTTTAAATGAGTTCTTGGAGACCTTTGTCAGACCACGATATAGTATCAAATTTGCGCTTTTGTATGACAAAGAATAATAAGAAGACCGTTTAAAATGAACAGAGAAAGAACTTTAAATATTTTTGTTTTATGTTCGTTATTTAGACAAAAACCGTTTTTGACCTCGAAATATTCATCGCAGCGTCGAAATTAGCGAAGTGCGGAAATTTATAAAAACAAACACCTTATTAATAGACCACACAAATGTCAAAAATAGAACTGCTAATTTCACAACCGATGCATTGCTGTTTTATAAAAAAAACATCAATATCTCGATTGTTTCCCGGGTTTTTTCGGAAGGCCGTGGCATTATTTTAGTTGCTTATTTTGTTTGTATTACGGATTTTAATGTCGCATTCATTAGACGTCTAAAAATATGCGGAGGAGAATGAAAAACATCACGATCTTCGAATGGCGGGCCAGCAAAATTTGTTTGGATCGGTAGCGCACTTATCTTTGTTCCAACAACCTGTAAATACTAATTTTGCGGAAAAAATAGTTATAAGTAACTATGTAAATTTCATTTTTTTCTATTATATTAGAAAAATTTGTCCAGATTTCGAATGAGATCATTTCCGTTTGAAAGATAAAAATTTGAATTTTAAAAGATGAAAAAAATAGTAGTCCTAAAGATATTAAAAGAAGACCAGACAAGGCAGTTAATGAACCGTGAAATACAAAAATGGAGGAGCGGGGTAATAAATGCGTTGAGAGGGAAGAAATCATGGGGGAAAGAGATCGAAGACGTCCCAAACTGGGCAAAAAATACTAGACAGATAAAAAAAAATAGATAACAATTGACATGCATGCATAGTCTTTTGTATATGTATGGCACGTATGTATGTTAAAGGTCTTGCCTTAAGGTGTTACCTCAGACCATTAGACTTAATATTAGGCGAGGGTATTATAAAAAACTGTGACAGATGTAATCCTATAAACCTAATAAAGAATGTAAATCAATTTTGAAAAACATAACCTACAAACCACAACTTGATGGTTATCCTTATATAATATATAATTATTAACTATTAATTTTGCCATATTTATCTTATCTATCTACGTATTCTATATTATATTATTTCTGGTAATCCATTATATTGGTGTATATCCATTGGTGTTCTCTCTTCGACATCCAACATTGTTGCAACATCCAAAAAGGGTTACACATTGGTTTAAAAGTTTTAAAATATATCACGGAAATACGTTTTCACTGGTATGATACCACCTTTAAACAGATAAAATTTTCCTGGTACATAACAGGAGCTAGTTGCTGTTTAAGAATATTGGTATATGTCGAAGCCAGTCATCGATGATAAGTTTATTGTTGGAAACCACAGCTGTGTAAAGGTTTTTATATTATTATAGTATAGAAAATTAAATTTTCTTCCAATACTCACATCACCTCCTTCCACTGCAGAGTGTTGAATGCATTTCTAACATCGAAGGTTCGTCCCCAATGTTGTGTAATGCCCCGATTACACTCAAAATCGCGTCAACTGTGCTCTTCCCTTTGCAAAATCCGAATTGTCTCGGAGCTAAACCTCTTGATCTCACAATCGTGTCGTCGATCCGTCCTCGCAGCATCCTCTCGTACAACTTTCCGATGCATGGGAGGAGCATATAGGGCGATATTTCTCTCCAGTTTTAGGAAGCAGTATCAACAGATACTACCTGTTACAGGTTCGTACACAATTCGTAATTTCACACCTGGGGCAATAGCTCACCGTTGAGCTGAATATTAATGAATCTCTTAGAAAGATGGTAGTATTATAAATAGCATATTGCGCATGGGTACCGTAATTCACACAAGTGCGTAATAGGCTCACTACAGGAGTTATGTACTGTACTTGTTTAAATAGACATAATTCGAGAGTTACTTAATTGATATTTCGAAAACTGGGTTTATATAAAAGTCAAATAAAAAGTAAAGTTCGTGTAACCTTCTGGCTAAGGTCTAGTGTTAGAGTTTTCAGCTCGCGCAAGTGCCCCTGACATGACTTAACCACTACTTTCGTAGCCGGGACCGACGGCTTTAGGTACCCTCCGAAGCACGATGGCAGCTCAGTTAAATTAAAAATTGAAATCATGAATGTGTTGCTTGTGTGAGTCCATTTCAAAAGGTGAAAGAAATAATAAGTTAGACTTACTCACAATCAATTTAATTTAACTAATCGGACGACCGGTTTCGCTTTCTATAATATGCAAAGCATCTTCAGGTCACGATACAAAGTTAAAATGCTGAAAACAATAATCCCTTATTAGGGTGTTGTCTAATAAAGATAAAAAACATAGGTAGGTGATATAAACTATATAAATTACAGTAATTATGCCAATATTACATGTCTGTGGTTTTATAAATGAATAAAAATAATAATAATAAAATGTTTAAGCAGACAAGGTAAGACCCACAAATTGGTAACATCGTCTATTAAACTGTAATGAATCAATAAATAAATAAACAACTAAATAAACAAACAAAATAAATAAACATTACTTACATGCCGGTACTCTATTAATTGATGGATTCCATCAATTAATAGAGTACCGGCATGTAAGTAATGTTTATTTAGTTGTTTATTTATTTATTGATTCATTACAGTTTAATAGACGATGTTACCAATTTGTGGGTCTTACCTTGTCTGCTTAAACATTTTATTATTATTATTTTTATTCATTTATAAAACCACAGACATGTAATATTGGCATAATTACTGTAATTTATATAATTTATATCACCTACCTATGTTTTTTATCTTTATTAGACAACACCCTAATAAGGGATTATTGTTTTCAGCATTTTAACTTTGTATCGTGACCTGAAGATGCTTTGCATATTATAGAAAGCGAAACCGGTCGTCCGATTAGTTAAATTAAATTGATTGTGAGTAAGTCTAACTTATTATTTCTTTCACCTTTTTAAAAATTGAAAATTTTGTCGGTGCCGGGATGAGTAAAAGTAAAAGTCAATTGAGAAGCTGATATAAAAAAAACAAACTCCAACAGAAAATATACGAAAACTTTGATAAATTAGATACTAACACCTACGAGGTAAACCAACAATGGGAAACATTAATCCTCGTTCCATGCAAAGAAATATTAAAAGAACCGATAAGAAAGAGAGACAACTGGATGACCGACGAAATACTTGGCAGGATGGCAAAGAAGACAAGCCAAGAACAATGAAATCATAAACAATGAAATCAGAAAAATGATAAGAGAGGCAAAATAAACTTACTATGAGGAAAAATGTAAAGAGATAGAAGATCTTTAGAACAAGTACGACCTATTCAACCTACGTAAAAGGGTTAAAGAAATGGCAGGGCTGCAAAAAAGAAACCACAACACAACTCTTTTAGATAAAAATGGAAATACGATGATAACGACTGATGAAAAGCTAAAACGATGGAAGGAATATATGAAAGAGCTCTTCGACGACGAAAGAGGAAACCTACAAGACATATCTTTCGAGGACAGAGAAACAAATATAGAAATTACAAAGGAAGAAATATTGTATGCACTAAATAACACCTGAAAAGGAAAAAGCCCGGGGCCAGATCAACTGCCTATTGATATGCTTAAAATAATAGAAAATGAGTACATGGATGTCCTTTTAAAGCTCTTTAATGAAATTTATCAGTCGCGTGACATACCCAATGAATGGTTAACCTCAACATTTATTTGTCTCCCAAAAAAGAAAATGCTAGAGAATGTACCGACCACCGCACCATAAGCTTAATGTCTCACACACTTAAAATGTTTTGAAAGATCATCCATCCATAAACGCATTTACCAAATACTTGATATGGATATTGGCGAAACCCAATTTGGATTCCGTAGAGGCGTAGGTACCCGTGAAGCTCTCTTTGCATTCAACGTACTAATCCAGAGATGCTTGAATGTGAACAAAGATATGTACTTCTGTTTCATAGATTACAACAAGGCTTTCGATAAAGTCCGCCACAAAGAGCTAATGGACGTCCTCAAAGCAAAACAATTACATTCTCTGAAGAAATTATGAAAAGAGCTCTTGAGGGAGAAACAGCAGGAATAAAGGTCAATGGAACATCAATTAATAACATTACATATGCGAACGATAGTATCATAATAGCAGACAACTTCCGAGACCTCCAAAAGCTAATGAACAAGATAGTTGAGTATGGAGAAGAATATGGATTACCAATAAACATCAAGAAAATCAAATTTATGAGGATATCAAAAAAACAAAATAATGATGAAAGCCTGACAATTAACGGTTCAACTTTAGAACAAGTTGAAAACTACAATTATCTTGGCACAACAATTAATAACGCAAACGATTACTCCAAAGAAATCAAAGGTCGAATAGAGAAAGCATGAACAAACTTAATGAAATGAGAAAGGTACTTATATTATAAAATACGTTATATTTTCTCGACTTTGCTTTACGGGATAGAAGCGTGGACACTTAACGCGTCGACTACTAAAAAGTTGGAAGCGTTTGAACTGTGGGTATATAGAAGAATCCTGAAGATATCATGGACCGAGCATGTAACAAACAACGAAGTCATGAGAAGAGTCAACAAAAGAACGGAAATATTGGAAACCATCAAGACACGAAAGCTGCATAACCTGGGGCATGTTATGCGTAATGAAAGATACAACATGGATGTATAACTTAAGGGAATGGTACGGATGCACATCAATATCAATCGAACTATTCAGAGCGGCAGCATCTAAGATCAGAATAGCCATGATGATTGCCAACCTCCGTCGCGGAGATGGCACATAAAGAAGAACAAGATAAAAGTCAAAGAATTGAAGAGTTATTTAAAATCTTTAAATAATTAAGATTGCAAAATAGCTTATTAAAAAGTAATATAGTAACCTTCACAAACAAATATTCCGAATTTGGACTATTATTGGTAAATATATTTGTTTACATTTGGGTCTGAAATGTTTTACTTTTTGCTGTGAAAGCTTTCTACGGCCGTATTTTGGACATATCACCACGCTTCGAGCTTAGAATAAAATACGGTCTAAAAGCCACTCTACTCTTAAACGACTGCATTATACACTACTTATTAATTTACGTCAATATGTCAATAAAATGTTGAATTGAACCTATGCTTTGGCTAACATTTTTCCGGTTCGATTTTTTAAACAATGACCAAGGAAATTAGGAATTAAGACGATATGTGTAGTTAATTGCAAATAATAAACTGTCGTTCCAAACTTACATACTAACACAGAATTATTTCACTGCCTTATTTAATTGGATTCCATCCACACACTTATCCGTTAATTACATAAATACTTTCTGTAGACGCAAGAGCCCCATCGAAACAATGCCATATATTAAACACTCCAAAAACCGTGGTCTGGAAATAGTACTGCGAAACATGCTTACATTTTGTATATTATTATTGTTTGCCTCGTGTACGTATTAGAGAGACATTTCATCGAAGTCTTCCAACTGTAACCAAAAAGGGCATTATGAAATTAATTTTAGCTTCTTTGTTCTAAAGAAAGATCCATTCGAGTAGAGGTGGATTAAAAGAACATTAAACATGGCTGTAGAAAAGGGGATCGTGTTAAAAATTCATTGCGAACAAATATTGTGATGAAATATTAATTTTTAACAAGTTAATTATTAAATAGGGGTAATAATAGACGGTTGAAGCGTAGCACTGGCCATGTTACCTTCCTTGTATACCGTAGGCCCTAGATATAGCAGACTACCCTGCTATACTCCCAAAGCCGCGACAGCGGTATAAAACGGGAGACTATTATATAATTATTAAATAAAAAATTAAGACGAAGGAATAACACTCAGGGATAAGATGGTAGTCTTGTTCTAATATGATATAGAAAGAAATCTTGTTTTCATAATAAATCCCCCAACATCGACAATCGATTTCTCTTTCCAGTCAAACGGCCAATATACTTTAAAAATCGTTTTAATGATGTTGGTGTAATGTTTAGTTCTGTTAATACTGATCAATTTTTGCGGTGTGCTGGCTAATTTATGGATGACACAATAAATTATTGAAAGTATGGAAGAAAAAAAGTCTAAATAGAGGACAAACGTAAATATCAAGAAATTAATATAAACAAATGAATAAAACAAAAAATAAAAGAAACATGGATATCCATTTAATTTCAAGAAGTTAGGAATATGAAACAAGATATGACACTTTTCACACTCACAAAAATATAAGGGAATGATCCCAGAAAGGCGTAAAAATGCTGACTAACATATTGGGACAAACTAAAATACATGAATAGTTCAGATAGTTGATAGTTTATTTTTTTCTAACGTTTTCAATGTAATACTATGCAATTATAAAATTGATTGCACGTCATTCAAGATTTACGACGTCAGAACCCCACAGCGTTGCCAAAACATCATATTTTAACAGTAAATACACTTAGTTTTAAGACTACTGCAACACACTAAAATACATAAGAAAACGTTTTAATACAAAATTATATATTGTAAATTTCAAACTTACCTCTTTTAGAGGAGTAATATATTCTCTCTATAACGAACACGGTTATTACGAGTTTTCGCTTATAACGAGGTACATTAGATGTAACGTGAAATTTCTATTGAACTATAACCCTCTATAGCGAGGTAAATTTGCTTATAACGAGAGAAAATAAGATTGAAAAACGTGTTTTTTTACGTTTTGGCCCGACCGTAGATATAAATAAATACCCTTTTTAACTGCCGTCCGCAATAAACTTCTTACAATTTATGATTCTTAGTCGGAAATTTACAATTTATGATTGACAAGTGTCATTGTAGGGGGTTGTCAGAAACTTTATCCAAAGAAAAAACGCAAATGAAGAAGCATAAAACTGTTTCACATCTTTAGAAAATATGATAAATAGAATACTGGACAATTTAAAGCAGTCAAAAATGACAGACTTCTTCCAATTGCAGACGCAGTAGTTTATGTTATTCTTGAAAATACGCTTTATACAGATTTACAGAATACAGATTTCTTGTTTTAACGTATATCATTGACAATAAAAGTAAACAACTCTTTTTTGTTTTAATGTATTTCATTGACATTAAAAATAAACAACTTTTTTTCAAAAACGCCATTCAAACAATATTTATTAGCATCTTATATTGCTCCGAATGGCTTCACTATACAAAGTTAATGTTTTAGAAAACTACATATTCATATGTATGCACAGTATTATTGTTGTTGGATATAACGAGATCCGCTTATAACGAGGTAATTAGTCTGCCATTCCAGTTCTCGTTATAGAGGGAGTCTACTGTAGTAGAAACGTCCCGCCATTATTTCTTGTTCAAAATAATCTATCTTATATGAAAGCTTATCAGGTTTCCACAGACTATGTATTTAGTTGTTTAATCACAATACACAATAATAATTAGGTTTTACAGCTATTAATCTAAATTTAATATGTATTTATAAATACAATTTATTAATATATAATATATAATGATCAAATTGTGTAAGAAATCAAAACATAAACAAAATCCTTACTCTAAAAAAGCGGCAACACTTAGTATTGCCCGTATTCCCGTATCAGTTGTATACAATTGTCTAATATATTTAATTAAAATTATTATTTTGTGGAATATTAGACTTATTTCATAAAGTTATTTCATAAAATTTACGTTATTAATAATAACAAATGTTTTTGGTTATTTAATCAATATAATTCTAAAATTCCCAATATAATCATGATTGCATTTTTCTGATTATTATACCATGTTGACGCCTATGAAAGATCGAGCAGTTCCGTATGGGTTTCGTATTATTAGCTGTGTTAAGAAAATTTGAACTCTAAGGTTGACGTTCTGGAAATTTTAAAGATAATTGACGTCACTTTATATAAATTATGACGTGCAACGTTTTTTACTTTGAAAAATGGTATAGTTTATTAATATAAGTTCAATCAACAACACAAAACGAAATATATTTACCCTGACAGAACTAATGGACTGCCTAAGTCTGACGTCACAATGGTCGGGACTTTCCACTTTCCAAACATTTAGAAACACTTTAGAAAACCTTTCCAAACATTTCTATTTTGTGTGTATTTGTCCCATAAGAAGTTGAAAATATTGGTTTTTTAATTGTTTGAAGAATAAATAAGGACTTTTGTTTATGAATAATTATTCTGTGCGATTGGTTTATTTGTTTTTCGTAAATCTGTGAGGTAAGAATACCAAATTATTAAGATATTTACTCTTAATGTTTATGTTTTATGGTTATGTTATTGTTTAATTAAAACTTTAAATATATTTTTTACTGTATTTCAAGGTATTTTGTTGTTTTTATCAGGGTTATTTCAAAATAAATCAATAAATTATTGAATTTATGTACGAAGTTAAAAAATATTTAAATCAATGTTTTATTCTTTTTTCCTTGCCAGTGATTTTGTAAAGTGATCTTGTAAAAGACTAAATAATATATTCGTTCATGCTCATGCTTAGTGCAAATAAAACGGTTGCGGTAATCACCAGCAAGTACGTGGAATTTTGATTCGTCACTAAAAATTACTCGGGATCAATCTTTTACCGACCAAGAAAGTTTAGATCTTGCCCACATGAGCCCGATTTGCTTTTGTTTTGCTGTTTACAGTGGCTTTTCCATTATCTGTATACAAATATAATTTTTTAAACTATGTGTGTACTTTTAAATTGATATCTGTAATTCAGCCTTATATAACTTTAATACATATTTATGTATCCGCTTGCGACAGCATTCTCTTGACAACTTTAATCCAGGTTCATGATTCCATTCAGCTGTAATGTACCTTAGAGTATTTGTGTGATCTGTTTTGGAAGCTTTTACTAATATTTTCCTATTCCTATCAGAATCTCGTTTTGGACGACCCGGACTTTTACCTTTTTATCCAAGATACTTGATGTTTCCTCATAATGCTTAATAATATGCATTCACTCAATTTGACAAGAAATTAACTATAGCATATAGTGACGTTTGTCGGAGTGTCCGCTGCATTGTTTTCGTAGCCTACTTGTCTTATCTTGTTTGATTTTTAGCAATTATTTCATATTGTCTCATTATTTAGTTGTTACTAATGTTTACATATTTTGATGATTACCATGACATTAAAAGGTTATATGGATTGTAGAAAAAATACTTATTACGTTTTGTCATTACAATTTAAAATCTTGCTTATTTAGAATTATTATTATAATTATTAAAAAATAATAAATTAACAGTCAGCTGTGTCACACTCATACATCTCTCCAAGTCATATTCCACATGTGTTCCTTTCAAAACTTCAGGTTAATAATATGGTCAGCTCTAGAAGTTTTATTTTGGATTTATTTTTGTCACAAAACTTTGATAACTCGGTTACTTCGGTAAATTATATTCTGTTACCTATCGATGAATATCACACGAAGAATTCAAGCAAAATTGATCTTATGCAGATTATACTGCATTTTTAGCGATGTCTCAGTGTAAATAAAAATGTCTATAACTTCTTTACTCAATATACTGAACTATCTTTTGCAGTTTTTTTAGAGGATTCTCTTTTGGCCTGCCCGCTACCACACATTAAAACATTCTCAAAGATCTTTTAACAAACGCCAGTCCACAGTAACAGTACAGTCCAAGATTTATCTCATTTTTAAACTTTTACGCATTGAATAAGCAAATCTTTGTTTTTATGGATACATTTGCATTCTTCCATATAGTTTAGAGTTTCCTACGAGATCCACTGGCTTTCTGTTTTCGCCTTATACTTTCCACTAATATAATATACGACGCATAAATATTTATTATAAGTGAAATGCAGTTTATATCCAAAATTATAAGACCGCTGCATCTCTAATCTTGCCACAACGCGATTGGTGTCTGTCTATTTTAGTACCTCGTAAGCACCTTAATCCATTAGAGCAGGTGCCTAGGTTGTCGTAATTTTTAAAAATTTGTGGTTTTTTGTTTTTAATTCGAAAAGAGACATGCTATGTTACGGCATTTAGTTTTTGGCATCGTTTGGGTCAACTAAAATTAATGTCGACAGATCGTACGATTTCCTGAAAGTTTTGTGAGTAACTTTTATTGAAAGATTTACGGATTATGTTTATTAAAATTCCCAAAATGTCGACGTTACCGAGAATTTCCTCGATCGATCTTACCAGGGATGCCTTTTCTCGTTACAACGTAACATTGTGATATTCCTCTTTGATTTCAATTAACAGATTTCTTGGAATCTTAGATTGGTTTAGGTAAAAACTGTTACACTGCTTTGATTATACCTAGAGACCGGAATATATGCAATAGAAAACAGAACAAATATGCGCATATATATGCACAAAATTGGCGCAAATGTGTAAAAAATTTTAAGAATATGTGTAATATATGCAAATATGCAGACGTTAATTTATCGTCTTGTTTATAAATTTTACATTTAAAAACTAATTCACATAATAATAATAATCTAAAATACCTTTCTGCTACTATTTAAAAAATCGTATTTTTTATATAGATTAAAAGTGCTAATTGATTGAAATTTATACAAAATACCAATATTTTAAGAAATATGTTAACCATACATACTTATAGTAGATAGGCAATTTCACAAACTAGTGTTATCGTTATCAAAACAATTGACAATAATTTGTGTTTTAACATGTTCAATTAAAATACCATGCTCTCTATCTGTGTATAAACGTATATAAATCGAAAAACTTCTTTCATTACCAACAGAAGTTATTAGTAGTTCAAGATCTGACATGACCACCTTGATGAACTTTCGCAACTTTTTCCAAAATAGGAAATCTTGAGTTTTTGTTTAAAACATATTGCAATTTATTTTGTACAAATATGCCCACATTTACTTTTTAACCTAAGCGTCAAATTTTATTTTTTAAAGATTTTTTTGTCATGAACAAGATATTTAAAATTTAAGCTTCCTGTTCTTGATTCTGAGGTAAATTAGGTAATTGATTAAGACGTTTACATTCCTCCAGTGCTGCTAAAGTGGTATCTGTTAGTTCTGAAAGAAAACTTTTTATTTCTTGAAAATACTCAGCACAAAACAATGCTAATTGTAACCAAGTGCCCCATATCGTGATAACAGGTAAAGAGGGTAATGGAATATTACTCAGACGTTCTTTACAAAATTGAACTGGTAATGGCGATATTTTAAATACTTTTTTGACATTATTTATCAAATCATTAACATGTAGAAAATTTCATCATATTTCTTCCGCGATAAAATTTAAGCCTATGAGCTAGACATATGAATTACATTGCTTCTTTAAGTTATGTGCTGCCTTTACCATAATAACAAGTGATTGGTTGGTATACTTTACGACAGAGAAAAGTTACACAAGAAACTGAAAAATTTAAAAACGCAGACGGAAAAATTTATGATCACCAACAAGAGTACCTAGGTGGAGCATAGAGCTTCAGTGAGAACGCGCCTCTTATCTCGTCCATGATGGATCTTCTCCAAGTTTGTACTGGATGACCTCTTTTTCTTCTTCCTTGGGGATTCCACTCTAGGGCAATCTTTGCAATACTGGAATTCTTTTTTCTGAGTATGTGACCAATCCAACCCCACTTTTTGGACTTTATTTGATCTTCTACTTACCTTTTTTTGTTTGGTCAGGTGTAGTAGATCTTCGTTTCTTCGTCTCTTCTGAGACTAGTTCTCAACGTTTCGCCAACACTAGGGGTTGGCACCTTCTGGAGATGTTACTGCTTCACTTGTAAGCTGATACTGACCAACTGATTTTTAACAGTTTAACAAGTTAGACGATGGCCGCGAAAGCTTAACGCAAGGTTCTTCTTCTTCTTCAGGTACCATCTCTACTACGGAGGTTGGTAATCATCATAGCTATTTTAATTTTTGAGGCAGTAGCTCTAAAAAGTTGTTTTGAGCTGCATCCAAACCATTCTCTCGGTTCTTGAGCCATGAAATTCGTCTTCTTCTGATGCTTTTTCTGCCATCTATCTTTCCTTGCATTATGAGTCGCAGGATGCCATATTTCTCGCCCCGCATCACATGTCCGAGATACGATACGATAATGCAAGGTTATTCCTCTCCAATTTTTGCACGGTGTGAGGTTACCCTTTTTTGGAAGCTTAATAATGTTACTCCTTTTCCAACCCGCTGGAATGTGGTTTGTTTCCCACACTTCTCTGATTATGAGGAGCAATAGTTCAGCAGTTAGATGCGGATCAGTTTTAAGTTAACCAATTTATCTATACATTAAACGCTAAATACCTCAAGAACTGTATAAAATAAAATAAATGCATTCGGTATAAGATACCTGTCTTAAGGTTTCTGCACACATTTGCATGAGGGATCAGTCAGCTTTTTGTACAAACACTGAGAATTTCCACATCATATAATGCATATTTTTAGTCTGTATGGCTTGGACCTTGCTTGTTTATTGTATTATACCGTAATTTTGAAACGATATTACTCAGTAACTGTGCTAATCTTGTAAAATGGGTTTTAGTATTGTGTTGTACTATCTTTACAGTACAAAATACCATTAGTAGTTAAAAAAAAATAAAAATATGACATTGTTTGTTCTTTCCGTTCCATTGTATTCCAGCTGAAATTTGCAGCGAGCAATATGGCATATTTTAACATTAATTACACTACTTAATATTGAAGAGAAGAAAAATCTGTTTGTTGTTAAAATAAACTAAAATAATAACGAAAACTTGTTTAACCGGTTTTTCTTTATTGCAGTGGGGATTCCGCAAATAAAATGGTGCGGTTCCGAAGGTGACTACAACGTGATGGTGATGGAACTGTTGGGACCGTCGCTCGAAGATCTCTTCAATTTCTGTTCGCGCCATTTCTCACTAAAGACGGTCCTGTTATTGGCCGATCAGTTGATCTCGCGTACTGACTTCATCCATTCGAGGAACTTTATTCACCGAGACATTAAACCCGACAATTTTTTGATGGGATTGGGCAAAAAGGGGAATCTCGTGTACATAATCGATTTCGGATTGGCGAAAAAGTACAGGGACGGACGGACCCATCAGCATATACCCTATAAAGAAAACAAAAATTTAACAGGTGAGTTTTACACTTTTACCTCCATAAACTAATCTCATTAAAAAAAGTAGAACATCGAAGAAAAGTTTTCGAAACCAAAATTCAGAATATAACCTACATCTGTGTCTTCTACAATTTTCAAAGCAAACAGACGATGAATGGACTGACATGGGGAATCTAAAATTGCATTCCAAGTCCATAGATAATCGCTTATACGCATTTCGTCCTAGTGGGGCTCATTAGAGCGACTGGGTAGAAGTTCTTAGCGTGAAATTAAACCTTTTCCGTCATAGGAAGTAATAATAAAATTACTTCATACAGACGCCACGGCGCCATCTGAGAATTATGAGATGCACATTCAGGGCTTCTACCCAGTCGCTCTGATGAGTTCTGCTAAGATTAAATGCGTATAAGCGAATAGTAGAGGCACTATACGTGAAATTAACTCTTAACTGTCTTTTTTAATATTGTTAATTTTAATCAGAAATGTGCCAATTGTAGTCCAAACAAAACTTTTTAAGAGTTTTTTTAAGGTGAGATTAATGTAAAACTGATATACGAACAACGTAATATCGAAAACGTTTGCCTTCACAACCTTGCTTATTGAATTAAAGAACGAGATCCACAATACATTAATGTCTATCACTAATAATAAAATATTGAAATGTCTTAGTTTCTATAAACTTTAAATTGCAGTGTTGGTGGAAAAATAAATTAAAATATTGCATAATGTTGTCGCGGCAACTAAATGTTCGGAATTATCTAGTTGCCTTGTATAAAATAAGTAATTTTGACATTAACTCATCATAAGTGGTAATTTTCTTGACAGTTACGTGTAACAAATTTCTAGAGAAAATCTCTAATAAAATATTTACTCAAAAATGGCCAGGCAACACCTACTAAATTTCATCATCATCATTATCATTCCGGCTTTACAACCCTGCGTGGGCCCTAGCCTCCTCAAGAATTTCTCTCCAGTCGTCCCTATCCATCGCCTTTCTCTGCCAAGCACGTATTCCCATATTTCTCATGTCTTCATCGATGTTATCAAGGAACCTTGTTCTGGCTCTTCCTCTTCTTCTCTGACCAATGGGTCTATCAAGGAGCATTTTTCTAGCTGGGTCATTTTGTTCCATCCGCATTACATGTCCTATCCACTTCAAACGTCCTATCTTAATATATTTTACGATATCAGGTTCCTGGTATATTCTATAAAGTTCGAAGTTGTCTTCGAAGTCTTCTCCACACTCCATTGTCATTCACTGCTCCATAGATTCGCCTTAGTACTTTTCTTTCGAAACATCCTAACATGTTTTCATTACTTTTTGTTAAAGTCCAGGTCTCTGAACCATAAATTAGGACTGGGCGTATTATTGTTTTGTATAGTTTTATTTTTGTATTTCTACTTATAATTGTGGATTTAAGGAGGAGATTGAGTCCAAAATAGCATCTGGTGACCGTGCAAATTCTGCGGTTTATCTCTGCGATATTATTTAGCTACTAAATTTCATCAATTGATAATTAAAAAATATTGTCAGTGTGAAAAGAAAAAATACGAGAAATTGCTGAAGAATTAGATCTGGTCCAGTCTACAGTTGCGGACGTACTTAAGAATGGAAGAGTCCAACCTACAGGTTTACCCGAAGGTTTTAAATTCGGGTAAACCGGAAATTGTGTCTGATTGGGATCGACGAATACTTTACGGCGATCGATGATTACTAGTAAAAATTTGCAAACTGGGCCGTCGCAATAGTTTACGAGCTGTCACAGCACAATGGAACGTAGAAACAGAAAAAAATGTATCAAGGAGTGCTGCAGGAAATAGACACACAAATTAGGACTCAGTTTTTATAAGGTTGGATCGTAATTTGTTATAGAATGCTTACTTTTTGCATTACTCATAATCTTTTAGGCGAAAGAGAAACCTCTGCTAATAGAGAAGCAAAAAAAAAATCGCCTCAGTTGGGCAAGATTCATGTTCAGTCATATTCAGTGATGAATCGAAATTTGATTTTTGCATGAGGGACTTTCGAAAACGGACTATCAGAAGTAAAAATGAAGCATTCGATAAATATGGCCTCACAAGGACTATGAAGTTAATGTTTTTGGGTGCATGTCGTCAGCGGGTCTAGGAAGATTTAAGGTGGTGGAAGGCACAATTAACTCAGCAAAGAATCAAGAAATTAGAAAAATAGTCTCGTATAAAGTGCTCTGGATCTTTACCCGGACATTCCAGCAAGACGGTGCTGCATGCCATACGGCTTAAAACAACTAAAAAATGGTTTGGAGACAATAATCTCATGGCCTTCGAACAATCCAGACTTTAATGTTGTTGTGGCATAAATGAAACATAAATTCCCTAATGATCCCCAGATAATCGTCGCCCACTTGAAGAGAAAATTAGGTGAATTATGGGATAGTTTCGGCCCCGACTTGTGTCAATCCTTAGTAAAAGCAATGTCAGACAGAATTGCTTCGGTTATAAAGGCGCATGGCAATGTAACCCCATATTAAAATAGTAATGTCTTGAATTGTCCGAACATTTAGTTACCACAATGTTATGCAATATTTTCGTTTATTTCTCCGCCAACTCTTGCAATTTAAAGTTTATAGAAACCAGCCCATTTCAATATTTTATTATTAATGATAGACTTTAATGTATTGTTAATCTCCTTCTTTAATTTAATAAGCAGGATTGTGAAGATGAACGTTTTCAACAAATTTTCGTTTGTCCGAACATTTAGTTCGTTTAGAGGGTTAAGGCTCGTATAACTATTCCATACTATATATTTTAAGGTTTAGCAACTTTAGAAAACAAACTATAATAATTTACCAGAATCTACGTATATAGTTATCGTCGTTGTTAAATAAATAAATTTATAATTTGACTTGTCTTGAAAATAGAAATAACCTTGGCAAGTGAATATAAATACGAATACAAAGTAAGTCTGGTTAATATCAAGATATAAGTGTCAGGATTTAACAACGGGCTGTAATGTATTTTCTTTAGTCAGAGTAATAACACAAGATGATTTTTTGTTAAAAACACTTTTGTAATAAAAATTGGTCGATACAAATTTTTATTCATGTCATAAGCAGTTGCAAAATATAAAATAAGAAGTTTTCCGTTAACATTAAATGGAGAAAAACTGTGTATTTTAAATTATAAACAAAGGCAGGTGCATGGCCAATCACAACACGGTCCCACGAGACCAAGTATGAAATTTTGTATTATTATTAATAGCATACTAGAAGCATTGTCATTATCATCATCTTTGGGTCGACAATCCTCTGTGGATCCTTTCCTGCCCTAAGATTAGTCGCCATTCTGTTCGATTTCCCAGATCTCTAGTATCCCTAACTCGGTCTTTAGCAATAATGTTGTCAGGCATTCGTATTGTGTCCGGCCCATCTAAATCGCTGTGTTTTAATGAACGTTACGACATCTGATTAATTAAAGAGTTAGTGTAATTCGAAATTAAATCTTTTGTGCTACTGCCCTTGATCATTTATAGCTCCAAATATTTTGCGGAGTGTCTTACGCTCGAATATTCCCAGAAGTGTTTCATCCTTCTGCGTTATTGTCCATGTTTACGCCCCGTATGCGAGGACCGACCTCAGCAGTGTTTTGTATATAATAATTTTAGTTTTTCTTTGATGTTTCTTGAATGGAATTGTTTTTGGAATCCATAGTATGTTTATTCGTCTTTTAATTTCTTCGCTTGTTTTATTAGTAGTAGTCACTAGCGAGCCAAGGTATGTGAAGCTGTCAATACGTTCAAAGACATGACTTCTAATTGCTGTTTGCCGTTCCTCATTTGCTATAGGATCCTTAGTAACCAACATGTATTTGTCTTCGTTGATGATTAGACCGACCTGTTTCGCCGCCGTTTCCAATTCTAGCAAATATTGCTCAACATCTAGCTTGCTACGCCCTATTATGTCAATAACATCAGCGTATGCTAAGATTTGTATTGATCTATTGTAAATAGTACCTCTGTCTCTAATTCGAGTATCTCGGACTGCCTTTTCCAAGGCAATGTTAAATAGGAGGGAAGCATTGTAATGGTACATTATATTCGGAGTTTATAGGTCATGCGCTGTGGTCTGGAATTTTTGGTTCCTGGCATTTCGTCTACAGCTAAGACAGACGCTATCAAAGGCGATGCGACAGTGAGCCTAACTTCTTCTAGCGCATTCGAGTTATTTTTTGAGTATTTGCGCCATTTATAGCATTCGTGTACCCCCGGGAACCGTCCGTTGGTCGGAATGGGTATTTGAATAGGTACGTCAGGAGAGAGGTTCTTTATTTCGTATCTCTGAGATCAACAATATCTGTAACATGTGTCTTGCCAATAAGCAAATCAGCGAACACATTATTCTTGCACACTACGAATAACTTTAGGAGTAATGCTATTAACTTCGTTTCCAATTCGGCCTTGCAAAGCCTGTAGATTTTGCGGTTTATCTACATAACCCTTTTAATAATCCCCGTATATATTATTATAATTCCCCGTCTAATTATATATTATAAATTATATTTTAAATAACCCCGTAGAAAAAATCTAGAGGTGTAAGATCTGGAGATCGTGGGGGCACTTTATTGGTCCTGGTTTAAAAACTCGCGAACATGACGTGCATAATACGTAGGTGCACCAACTTGTAAGTAGATACTATTATTTGGTAAGTTATGATTGTTAGCGTTTGGAAACATTTTGGCAAGGGCTGCTATAACTTTTGTTCGCAGAAATTACAGATAACGTTCCCCTGTTAGATATATTTAAAAAAAATACTGGAGAGCAGACAATTTGAAGAACTCTCATTTGAAGAAATATACTCCTATTACCAGGGTCAATACTTCAACGATACAAGGAAATTTCAACGATAAATAGCAACATCTTTCTCCACAAATCTAGAAAAAAAACGTTTATTACTTATACTCCCAGCCCTACTTTCTGTATCCACCGTTGGAGAACATTCGTTGAATGCATCACGCCGGTGGAGTACGAACTAGAAGCTGCTCAGTTGAAGTTAAAAAATAATGTACAAAAATAATGTACTGTCAGGCTATGTGCTTTTGAAGATAGAGTGTCTAATTCAAATAAGATGGTAATGTTGCATAATATTTTGTTGTGACAAATGGCTAGAACTCAACAGAACCATCGGTGAATGTTGCAGAGATGAGAATGCGTAGATAGATGAGTGTAGTAAAAAAACGATAAAATTAAAAAATAATAATGTGTTAGAGAAAGTATAGATATGGCACTGATAGATTCCAAAATGGGAGAGTATTAATTAAGATGGTTACGGCACCATAAACACTGAAACGATAATCATTCACTCAATACAGTCACTGTATGTCAATTTCCTGGTAGGAGTAAGATAAGAGTACCAAGAAAAACTTGATATTAGTCTTTAAATTGTTTTTTGTCTTTTTGTTCTTCTGTTCTTTGTCTATTTTATTTTTGATGATTTTGTATATAGGATTTCTCCTTTCTTGTAATAATTATAAGATTTAATCTATCGTTCCACCTAGTCTTAAAGTTAGCTGTATATCGTTTTAAAGTTTTATATCACGATTGCATACATTGAGGAAATAATTTGAATACGTCGAATTGCGAAACTAGCTGGAATAAAATTGTGTCACTGTTGTGTGACCTTTAAACTAGTCTGAAAGAAGTAGGTAACCGGTGAGAAAATGTATTGTATTATTTTGCAAAAAATATATAATCAAAAAATCATACATTATAAAGTAATATATTATTCGAGAGAGATTTCATCTAGTCATGCAAAATAGATTAAGAGGTTAAACAGAATTTCACGAATCTTCTTAACGGAATTATCCAAAGTTTTGCAACTCTCTTACTTGCGTGGGGGAGTTAATCTATGTAAAATGTATGTCACGGAAGTTTTGAGAAAAATATCAATGGAAATTCGACAATAAAGCCCTGGTAATTGCAACGGCAAACAGGTTGATTGAAACTACAACAAATAGTGTTCGTCTTCCATACCGTAAGTTAGGACCGCTGTTCCTACCGCTGGAAGATTTAGAATTTTATATCAAACTAAAACTGGAAGTAAAAAAGGTACTACAGTAGGTGGTACTGTAGACTACCGCGAACTCTCATACTGTTTTCTGAATTTTTAAAATTTAAATAATATTTTTAACATTTAATAAAGTAATTTTATTATTTATTTATTATTTATATTTTATTAAAATATACAATATATTAAAATAATTCAATAAATTGTTTGCTAGGAGCGCCACCTATTAACGTATCAACAAAATATATGTTGTTTACTTCTGACAGACCGTCAGAGTCGGACTAAATATTAAATTAATAATAAAATATAAATAAACATAATTTGATAGTAAATTTATTGTATAATATAAATAAGGCGGTTAAAAATAAAATTTGGGTATAGTAGTAGAAACAACACCCGACCCAGCCGAAAGAAGACGCCAGAAGAAAATTTAATACAGAGGTATAAATATAAACCAGTGCATAAATAAACTAAAATAATCAAATGAAACGAGAAGTCTTTTGATTCTGTAGAATTTGAAACGTACTGGAAGCACTAAAGCAAAGCCGAATGAATTACAGATATACGTCACTAATCAAAAGCATATCTGAGAATGCTACATCACGTATAGGACTACTCGAAGATACAGAAAAATTCAGCTTTTAACCTAGGGACGCCTATATCCAGCAGTGGTCGCGATTGGCTGACTGATGATGAATTAAAATAAAAATAAAATGAAAGAATCACGTAAAAGCATAGAGAAGACCAATTGGATAAGATAGCAAGGTACAAATCGCCAAACAAAGATATGGTGACAACCTTATTCGCCTATGAACAAGCCAAATTGCTTATAATATAAAAAGGAAAAGAAGGAGACAGTGCTTTCGATGCCAGCGCGGAAGGCGGACTTAAAATATAATTATAATATTTTATGTGTATATATATGCATAAATAAAATGATAAAATATTATGACAAATTACTTCAAAAAACCTCTAAACCTTGTCTATTCTCAATAAAAAATGGAACAAAAAACATAGTGAGCTATTACGTATACAAGCATTGTTCGATAAATACATGGCCTAAAGAGAAGACTCTAATCAGAAAAAATATTTTTTAGCCTTTTACAGTCTCTCGTAATATCGTATAACTTCCTAACTTCAAAAATTCAGCACTTGAATCGGCTGACGAATGCATATAAAGACCCTAACTAAATGAGAAAGAAAACAAAGTCAAATAGGCCAAATAACAGAAGATAAAATTATAAAGAATACGAAAGGTATAAAAATAGCTTACCCTTTGTCAGGGGGTCTTGAAGACACAAGTCGAACTTCATTTACATATTACTCAGTGGAAAATGAATTTAGATCAAAAAATATTCCTTTTATAGTGAGAATATTCAAAAGGGGGGTATTGATACTTTGTGTGTGGTCAAAGTTAGATGGAAACGTTAGGGTAGTCCATAACGGGATATTTTTCAAAAGGGACGTGATGGAACTTAAACTTACCCAAATAACGGTTATTTCGTACAGAAGATGCTCAATAAAATCATAAAAGAATATTATTACAGTAAGCGATAACTTTTTAAAAGGTTTTACTACGGTTAAGTGCAGATTAACCAGTTCGGGTTCACAAATGCTGTTGGTACTAGAGAGGCTTTGTTCTCAGTACAAGTCTTATTCCAGAGATGCACAGGCGACAACTGTAACGTATACGCATGTCTGGTTTATTACGAGAAAGCGTTTGATCGAGTACAGCACGCCAACATGATGCAAATACTAAAAGAAACAGGAATTAACAACCAAGAGAATCAGACAGCAAATCTCAGCAAAGAGTTGAAGGTGAATACACTGACTATGTGAAAATCATGCGTGGAGTGAGGAAAGGCTGTATTTTGTCTCCTCTAATCTTCAATCTGTACTCCGAAAGAATATTTATCGAAGCTTTGAACGAAACTGAACTTGCAATTAGTACTTGATCATCTGCAAAGAACAGCGTTGTCAGATAATGGTTGTTAAGCTTCAACCCCATTCCCGCGCATTTTTGTCTCCACTGGTGCAGTGCTTCTTGGATATATATTTTGAATAGGGTGGGGGAAAGACAACATCCTTGTCTCAAGCCTTTCGTTACTGTAAATACCCTTGAGAAAGTATTTCCTGTTTTTACAGTGCTTTGAGGACATTTATAGATGTTCAGTATTGCTTTTAGATATGTTTTACTAAGGTCCGTTTTCGTGAAGACACTAAATAAGAGTTTTAAAGGAACTGTATCATAAGCCTTCTCCAGATCTATAAATACCAGATGCGTAGGGAGGTTTCGAGCTGTTCGTTTTTCAATTACTTTTTGAAGGGTAAATGTGTTGTCCACGCACTATCTTCCTGCTCTGAAGCCGCTTTGTTCTTCAATTTCTTTATACTCCTCTTCTATTCTTCTTTTCAATATACGACCATATAACCTTCCCAGCGAGCTAGTTACGCTAATGCCTCTATAATTTCCGCATTCTTTTCTGTCTCCCTTTTTATAAATGGGGCTAATGTGGGCCAAATTCCAATCGTCTGGAATCCTTTGGCCTTCAATTAAGCATTTATTAAAAATATTCACTAAACTTTCCAAAAGAGCATCCGGTCCATGTTTCACCAACTCGATGGGAATGTCTCCAGGCCCGGGTGTTTTTCCTTTTTTCATTTGTTTCAATTCTTTTTTCAGTTCTTCTTTGTTTATCTTATGCACCTCTGAGTTTTCTGTCATTGAGATATGGTCAGGTCTTTCCATAAATTCGTGCCTACTTTCTGTTAATAGCGTTTCATAATAATATTTTTCCCACTTTTTATTTTGAATCAAGTTTATATTTCCCTCATCTTTTCTTTCTTTTCTAATACTTTTTATGAATTTCCAAGCTTGTGTCACTTTGGTTCCTCCTAAGCATCGGTCCATCTCTTCGCATTTCTCTTCCCACATTTCGTTTTTTCTTTTAGTGACTTCCTTCTTTGCTTCCCTGTTGAGTCTGCTGTAAATTCTGCGGTCTTCTGAGTCTTTCGTGGATAGCCATGTTTGATAAGCTTTTTTTTGTCTTTAATTAATTTTCCTACTTCTTCGTTCCACCACTCAGGATTTTTTCTTTTGTCAGCTTCTTCGTACCCCAATGCCTCTTTGGCCGCCTGATGAATGCAATTTTTTATATCTTGATATTCTTTTTCGGCTGTTTCTCTTCGAGTTAAGTGAGTTAGTTTTGAGGCTAGTCTAAGTTTGTAGAGGAATTGTACTGATTCTTGCTGTTAGCGTGTATAATCTAACATCGTCCATATTTGATTACTATTGATGCTATCGAAGGCCTTTTCAAAATCGCAAGTATATCTGTTTTCCACGATACACACATATTTGTGTATCGTGTCTGTTTGCCACTCGTTGCCTTGCTATTTTCAGTACTTAAATCACTTAGAAGATAATTGGGGGTCGGGGGAATTCTCTTTTATTTTATTCGATACGAGAATCTGCTAAAACATCCGTTTTCAGCAGGTGTTTGGGCTCAGCCTCCTTTGATTTGTCCATACACTCTAATTGAGCGTTGTGCAACTTGTCTAATGCCTTCAAGTGATCAACAAAATAATCACGTTGCCAACAAATTATATTCTCGTCAGTTTAAGTGTCGATTATTGTCAACGTTGTGATTTATGATATTCTAATAGTTATTACTAATAGCTTAGTTTTTTTTACAATTTTTATTACATCGTTACAACAACAAAAACATTATGCTATGGAGGCTTAACAGTTCGCTTTATTTCTCGCACCTAACAGTAAAAGCAGAAAATTAATATCTTTGTTAATACATCTAAAAATAATAAATTGAAAGTAAATAACTTATATAAAACTGACACTGCGGCGGCGGTGGCAAGATCGAAAAATGCAAAACTGAAAGGTCAAGCAACACTCAGTCTCACTAGAACAGATTATGTAAAATATTCAATGTATAGGTAGGTTATCTGTCATAACAGGGCTGTATTAAGCATTTACGTAGCGCTGTTCTTGTGTTATAATAAACACATTAAAAACATCGTCTAACGCACGCGAAACTCTTAGTCTTCTTTTTTTTTTCAAAAAAAAAAAAATATATATAAGCACTCATTTGTAAATATATAAGTACTGTTGGATTCGTAAACTTTTTCTGTATAAATCAAGATATGCCATGTAAATTAATCAGCCAATTACACTGGTTTTATTAAGGCAAAAGTGAAAACGTCCAAAATTTGTTAGGTCAACTACTTCACATTTTAAAGCTAAAGTGCTTCAAATTGTAAAGTAAACTTTAAAATTGTAACTAAAGCAAGATTATTGAGAGCAACGGTGGTTATGGGGCGTCGGTATTTAGCACGTGTTCAAATGGTAAGTGCTGTTAATATAATTTAGAGTGACCTTAGGCATGCTGATGTTGCACGTTATTTGGCTCGGAGCGTGATTTCGCGATTGTGGTGTTGATATCAACAATTCGGTGATGTTCCATATCGCTAGTAGACATGGAAGTTGTCAACGTTTAACTATATTTCTCAATATATGGTAGGATTTACTCCCCGAAATGTGCAAACAACTGCACGTGATCTCTATGAGGCCTTAGTGCATTTTAACAACATTAATATGATGGGCCAAACTGCAAGGAATAAATTACACGGTATTATCCTGTAAGCCAAAAATCCATTGCGGCTTTTCATGGTGCGTCGTGAAAATTGTGGGATACGATCAAGATGAGCACAACAACAACAGTGAATCGAGTTCTGTTTTATTCACAGATTAAGCTAGGTTTGTTTCTACCCTGGTTCAAGAAAAGTGCCTCTGGACAAAAGCTAATCGAAAAGACTACGAATGTAGTGAACATGCCTTCATCCATATGTTAATCTAAAAGTTATAATGTAGGTTGGACTAATCTTTCATGATTGAACTCTTCCCTTATTAATATCAACATATTGACCATATTTTTGATACTTACATAATTCTTTCCTTTCTCACTGCTGCGGGAACTGTTTTCTAATCTGATGTTAGATATACTAGTCCTACCTAAAAGGTAATGCAAGGTCATACACGGCTGCAAAGTAACAGATATGGCTCATCTATTTAATGTTTATTTTATGCTCACCATCCACTCATAAGGTAATCGAGATCTTCATACACAAGATGAAACTTATTAAATCAGCACAAAATTAATTTACCTATACCTTAGGCCTTAGGGGCTCCATCATTTGAATATAATTTTATTATGTTGGGGAAGATCTTTTTAGCGGGATGGTTAAGATGAGCGCCTGTTCTGTCAGCATTATATCCAGCACAATTTTATCAACATACTACCAATGCAACCAAAGTGTATTATTACCTCGTATCAAATGCCCGTTCGGTAGACTATTCTGAATTATGTATATTGCAATATAAAATATTTTTTAACTATATAAGTAGAGGCATTATCAAAGATATGTTTTTTATTCTAATTAAAAACCATTTTTAAACTCTTTTACTAACTAAACACTTTTTTTAATAATGATTTGCTATAAATACAAATTTATTACATTTTAAATGAATATTTATATATTCGATTATGTTACGTATCAAGAATTTGCATTTTTATATATCGTAAGCGAATATATCAAGAGATAGTAATCAATAAAAGAGTTAAAATTATCCTTCCATGTACCTTCTCTTCAGTCTGGCAAATTTTTTACACTTTATTTTATTTTCAACTTTCTTATCGTTGATTGATACAAATAATATTTGTAACATTTTCTATATAAAGAGGATTTTTATTTGATAAAAATCTATTAAAAGAAATAAATACATTTAATCCATACTTTTTCAAAGAGATTTTCAAAATTGTGTGTTAGAATGTTTAGGTACAACTAACTTCAATCTGAATAATAAATAATAATACATTGTTTCCGGGGTTATATGACTTGATAGACTTGACGGGGTTGTATGATGATAGAGTATCATCATACAATCTCCCCTTGTCCTGATCATAGGTCTTCCTCATCGTTTTCGATCCTGTGCAGCTTGCATCCAGTTTGTTTGGCAACATTTTAGAGCATCAGTTAATATGTTTATTTAGATACGTCTCATCTCTCCGTCTCTTATTCGTCCTTATTTCCCTCTCGATAAGCACTCGCTTCGATACTTGATAGTTGTAAACTAACAACATAAAATACTTGAAAACCTCAGATAAGAAGTTTGAAAATACAGAGCCCTGGTGTTGGCCAAACAAAGTTCAAGAAAAATTAAAGGAGAAGAGCAATGAAACTGAAAAAAAATATAAGATCCAATGAAATCGAAAGGAACATTTTATAAAACTGACATATAAGACCAACTAGGATGTACGGAAATTAATGTCGGGCAGCTAAAAACAAAGAAGAACAACGAATGTAGATGGCAGAAACGAGAATGCCTAGTGGAAAGATAAAAAAGTAATTTTGCTTGTTCATTGGCGGGTTGTTACCTTTATGGAAGATTGTTACTCCATCTCTTGCGCCGTGGGCCCCGATACTTATTATACTATTTGGTGATTTGTCCCTTGCTATTTTAACAACTCGTGTGTCCGCTATTCTACTGATGTTTTTATTCCATTCTTGTCATTATTGGCTTTATAGATTTTTGATTTTATCTCACAGTTAATGTGTCGGTTACGTCACGTAAGGTTGTTAAGGCATCCTGCCTATTTGCTCTTTGTAGTTGACGTCTTATTCATTTTTAACATCTACATAGCTGGACAAATTTCAGAATGGAGACCTAGAGACGATGCTTATGGTAATCGAGGACGTCCTCCAACAGGATGGTTGGACGACATCAAATCGATTGATGGTACTCTAGATCGGATGCAACGGAATTATTTACGGTAGGCCTATGTTTAGCAGTGGACTCGGAAAACGGCTAATGATTATGATTTTTCTAGTTTTCTGAGTGGAAATCGTCATGTTAAATTCTGTTGCTCTGGTGTGAAATCTGTGATGCATCGTCTGTGTCACAGAGAATTTTAATTTCATTGGTCCCATTCGTGACAACTGAGTGAAGTTCAATTCGGATTCAGAGCAGGACTCGGAACGAGGGAAGCACTTTTTAGTATGCAAGTTCTAATACAGAGAGCCAGGGATGTCAACTGCGATGTGTATGCATGTTTCATTGATTTTGAGAAGGCATTTGATAAAGTCCCACATGGAAAACTAATCGATATCCTAAAAACATCAGGACTCGATGGTAAGGATATAAGACTGATCTCAAACTTATATCTTCAACAAAAAGCAACAGTACGATTAGAAAATGAACTGTCCGAGATCTTCACAGTCGAAAAAGGAGTTAGACAGGGTTGCATATTGTCACCGGCATTATTTAACATATATTCTGAAAGCATCTTGTAGAGAGGCCTTGGACGAATTAGAATATGGGATTGCTGTAAATGGCCAACTTATAAACATTATTAGATATGCAGACGATACAGTGTTGCTGGCAGATAGTGTGCGGGGCTCCAAAGGATGATGGATAACGTTGTAGAAGCACGTAACAAATACGGCCTAAAACTAAATTGCAAGAAGACAAAAATAATGATCATTAATAAGAACACCAACATAAACGCCCAAATTACAATAGGCCATACACCTCAGAAAGAGTGGAAAAAATATGCTATTTTGGCTGCAATATTAAGGATATTTGGGATCACAGCTACGAAATAAAAACTCGTATTGAAAGAGCCAGAAGCTCGTTCAACAGCCTTAGGAAGATTATCTGCAACTTATCTTTCAAGTATCAATATACGCATAAGAATTCTTAGATGTTACGTATTTAGTGTCCTCCTCTATGGAGTAGAAAGCTGGAGCCTTACAGAAGATGCCATAAAACAATTAAAGGCATTTGAAATGTGGTGCTATCGACGTATTTTGAGAGTCTCATATATACACCACACAAGTAACATAACTATTCTTCAGAGGCTAAGAAAAGACAAAGAAATTGTTAACACCATAAAAAGCAGAAAATTGGCTTACTTCGGCCACATCATGATAAATACCGACTTCTGCAGTTGATTCTACAAGGCAAGATTGAGGGTAGGAGAGGCCCTGGACGTAGACGTATATCCTGGCTGGCCAATCTTAGGAAGTGGACTGGTTTAACGTCAACTGATCTATTTCGAGCTGCTGTGAATAGAATAAAATGGGTCAATGTGGTGGCCAACATCTCTAGAAGATTTAGAAGGCACATTTAGAAGAAGCATAGGACTTAGTGAATCCTATATCTATAGGTTCCGTACGTTATCATGTGCGCCGCCATTATTATTTTCAGGGAGGTGCATCTGCATCTATTAACCAATAGAAAATATAGAACTATACATCTATAGCTATGTACTTTCTTTCAGGACAGGGGGATGAAAGTGCACCCCTTTGCAACTCCCTCCAACCCTCCCACCCACTGCCGGCGCCCATGTAAGTTGTCCATCTATTCCATCTTGTTCTTTTGATAGACGTTTTTAGTTGTTTTTATAATATAATTCACGTTCCTGGATGCAGTAGGCATCTACGGAGGAAAGACAAAAGAAGACTTGGTGGCTGACACGAATTTCCAATCTCACTCTTAATTTCTCTGTTCACATTTGTGTCGTGGTTCTATTTTTCCTGTAAAAGGTATTTTGTTTTTTGGGTACTTGTTTTGGTATTAGATCCTGGACTGCATTTCTTTTTCTTTATTTCGCTTTTTCCAACCCTTCAAAAAATGTTGTCCATTTCTTCTACGCTTATTTCATCTACGTTACTATTTGCAACCAAATTTCTGTTAATTTTTTCTTCATATAATGATTATGGTTTATGGTTTTATAGTACATGTTCCAAACGCGGTTTGTCGATGAAAAATCCTTGTAAATGAAACTAAAAATTTAGTCAAGAAGCAACCTAACATCAAGAAAGACCCCGGGCTATAAAGCTCTTTAACCAAATACACCATAGCGCTTCATGGAACGACGTATAGTTTCAACGCTATTCTCGCGCTAGCATACTTTACCGAGATCTTCCCGCCAGGATAGCGAAATAGGAATTTCGCTTCTCTTAGAAAATTTGGACCCTCCTTGGTTTGAATCCCGCTGGGTGTCAATCTATTAAAATAAATTTTGGTATTGGATCAGTACTAGTTTGAGGCACTGCAGTCGTTCGGATATAATAAACGGTTAACAGGAGATAACCACGCCGACTTTGCGTAGTAAGAAGCCACACACTACACAAATCACAAAAGGGTTTGGTCGAGGTGCAGAGAGGCTACACAAAGAGCTATACTGTAATCTACAATCATCAAAATTTTGGGCTCTATCCAGTTGAATAATTTAGCTGGAATAGCTGTCTTGTCCATGAAAACGCGATAATAAATCGTCTGTTTCGTTTTTGTATGTGATGTAGAGTTTTGAAAGAATTTCAAACGTTATATTCTCCAGACTACATACATTATACTACCTCTCATCCAATTCAAAAACTAATATTTGTCACAGTGATCACTACGAAGCAGGTTCAATGTGTGATAGCTACAAACCAATCAACGGCTAGCCTATGTTTGCACTATCTAACTTTGGTTTCTTTTTTCAGGTACGGCGAGGTACGCCAGCATAAACACACACTTAGGTATCGAACAATCTAGAAGAGATGATCTGGAATCGTTAGGTTATGTATTAATGTATTTTAATAGGGGGTCGTTACCTTGGCAAGGTTTGAAGGCTGCCAATAAAAGACAGAAATACGAACGTATTTCTGAGAAAAAGATGACCACGCCAATAGAAGAATTATGTAAGGTGAGTTAAATATTTTATCAATATTCATTTATATTGTATTATATAAAAGGTAATATAACGAAAGATCGCGCGACTATACACTACGTGGAGTAATTTAATCGAAACGAATACAATAAACTAATATAATATAAAATAAAATTAATTTATTTAAAAACCATCGCTCCGTGCGTAGACGATTATTAATCTTCCCCTCCTCGATCACTTCCTGAGTGCCATAGAGTTTTTTCTAATTTATTCTAACACTAAATTGGTGTGAATTTTATCAGGCTAAGTATATATATATATATAAGTATATATATATATATATATATATATATATATATATATATATATTGCCTAGTAAATTCGATCAGGGGTGTAGCAAGGGCTAGCTTTTATGTATATTAATAATTTATACAATAATAAAAACTCCAAGATGATTGAAGGACGGTATAAAAATTTCCGGATCGTTAAATAATCAAGGCACAACTGCATAAATATTAAAACAAAACATAACATAGAACACTGTTTTTTAAGTGCATAGATTTTCTCGCTCGGTATGATGTTTTTGCACCTTCCCGAAATAATATTTAGCGTGCTTCGAAAAATCGAGACGCGTACAGTAACCTTACGGTATACAGTAATATAAATAATATACGTAAATTTAAAAATAAAATGACGTTTAACAAACGTCAACGTTTTGCCAAAATTAAATAAAATCTAATCAGATCGAATCGAATAAAATAAATTAAATTAAAAACCATCGCTTCGTGCTTAGACCATAAGCAAATTATGCTTCCCTCCTCGGTCACTCCCAGAGTGCCACATTCCGTTTTTTGTTTTTTTTTAATCCAATATAATGAAATATAGTGATAATCAAAATTAGATAATTAAAAATAAATATAAGATAATAATGAAAATGGAAATGATGAAATAAATTCTATATTATATTTAACAAATTTTGACAATTACTAAAATCATTGTGTGGTGTTATTATATAAAAAATATTAACACTCTACTAATAAACAGACGTAAAATTTCATTAATCCTTATAGTAATAATGCACTATAAGAAGTGTTCACTTCTGTCGGCACTCCCCAAGCGCCACGCGCCGTTTTTTTTTTTATTTTCACAGAATATTTTCAATATGTTATGTTTCGCTTCATCAAACAAACATCAGCTTTCCCAAAATAGGTATTTAAAAAACAATAGTTTTTTTGTTGTTATTATATTACAGCGATACTTATCCATTGTCGATAATCTGTGTAAATAAAAATACAATAATGTCTTTTGATTGAACATGAATTTACCTCAAGTTACCGCCAATTCCATAAAAAGCTATATAATATAAACATACATATTATAATTATGGTAAAAGGAAAATGTGAACTATTAGAAAAGTTAATATTTCGACACAAAGGCAGATTTTGAAATAAATAGAGAAAAAATAAAAGTTATGGTAATAGGAGGATAAGAACAACCGACGCCAATCGAAAAAAAGTAAAAAGTATTAATGTTGTCAGTTAGTGTACCTGACCTCAATGGGAACTGATATTGGCGGAAACACTTAAAAAAGTGGAATTTAACTATTCCAAAACATGCGATGTTGTTCGCTCTTTTCCCCTATGAATAAGAGTGTTAAAACATTTAATGAAACTTGAAAAAGACTCACGCATGATTATGAGATGATTTTTTGGAGACAAGTGTTGAAAATTTCTTGGAAAATCCCTGAAAAATAAAAAGGACTAAAGAGATATAACAAAACAAAAAGATGTTTTGGATCTTGGACACGTTTACAAAAGACAAGTCTTACACGTTTAGTTGATTTGTCCAATTATAGATCTTCCCGTTGTGTTGTGATAGCGTGAAACTCTAAGAAAAGAATATACAGTACAATCCATAGCCCAAAAATGCAAACTTAGTCTAGTCTTACCCACTGACAAGGTCACTTCTGCTCTGTTTAGTTTTAGATATCGGCTACTACCTACGATGAAATTGCACAAACGCACTGTGCTGCGAAAACACCAAAAAGCACTTGAAAATATTTTTTTCATATATCAATTGAACCAATTATATAAACCTCCGCTGCTAGTTGGAAAATGGATTTACCAAGAATCTGTACATCGCATCTTAGAAAAAAATGTTTCAAATAAAAAAATGTAGCTGAGATAATTTTGAACAGAAATGTTTATTAACACTTTTTGTGTAGAGTTAACCGTTCTCTCCGTTGAAGCGGCCGGTTACTTTAAATGTCAGTTACGATTTGATACAAATTTTAAACAAAATTGGTATCAAATCGACTGTAAAAATTCGATATTATGTTTTGATCAGAGTGCCGTATCGAAAAAAATCAAAATCCTGAGACCCGTTGACTGTTATATATAAATGCGCGCTTTTTACACATAAATTTAAATGTACAGTGTGATTCACGCAAGTCTAGCATAGTCCATCATCTCTATTTTTAATGAAACACCCTATATATTTTTATGTTTTTAGAAGCTACTTAACAACCTCATCTCAAAAAGTATATTATGGAGGCTCTATTATGAATAAATCAAGGTGGGATTTGGAATTATGTATAATTTTCGTCATTTCAATAATTGCATAAAAGTGTGAAATTAATCATTTATTACACACATAAATATTTTTGTATTATTCATAATAGGCCCTACGTATTGTATTTGGTTAAAATCAGGTTGTTAAGGAGATAAAAAACATACAGGTGTTCCATTAAAAATAAAGATGATGGACTATGCTAGACTTCTGCGACTCACTCTATACATTTAAATTTAATTTATATTTGAATTTAAAAGTTGACTTTTCCAGTGTTTTTCATAATTTTCTAAAATAATTACACAAACAATTTTATTTCATGAGTAGTTTCTACAATTTATAATTTCAAAATTTCACCCTGCATTTTTTTTAATATAACAATATCCAAAGTGTTTCAGTAAAAAAAAAATTGAACTATACTAGCCTTGCGGGGGTCAACCTTTACATTTAAATTTATGTTTAAAAAGCGCATATCGATCTATATAAAAGGATAGGACGACAAGTCACATTGCTTATCCGTTAGGGTAACTACGCCATCTACGAAAGAAATCTGAACTACCAACATGTGAAAGTTCATTCATATTTTATTCTTGAAACCATACGTTTAATTAATAATATTGGTTACTGTAATTTAAGGTAAGAAGCAAAATAATGTATAGCTTTAAGTTAGTTTAGATTGAAACTTCTAGCGCCACCTAGGAAAGAAATCTGAACTACCAACTGACATTTCAACCTATTGGGTCAATCATATTTTGTTCTTGAAACGATACGTTTAATTAATATTACTCATCATCATCATTTAACCCGGATCTATCCACTGCTGGATATAGGTCTCCCTCAGTCTTTTCCATCTATTTCTGTTTTGTGCTGTTTGCATCCAATTTTTGTCGATCCGTTTTATGTCATCAGACCATCTTGTTGGTGGACGACCTCTGCTTCGATGTGCTTCTTGTCTCTGTCTCCACTGTATTATTCACTGTGTCCATCTGTTATCCGACATTCTAGCTATGTGCCCCGCCCAGTTCCACTTAAGGGTCATAATTCTTTCTATGGCATCTGTCACTCCTCTTCTCCGTCTTATTTCCTTGTTTGTGATCCGATCCCTACGAGAAATGCCTAACATCGATCGTTCCATGGCTCCTTGGGTAACACAAATTTTATTTCTTACTTTCTTGGTTAGTGTTAATGTCTCTGCATCATATGTAAGTACTGGCAACACGCACTGATTAAAGACTTTTCTTTTAAGACACATATTAATACACACAATTAATATTACTATGCTAATAATATTCATTACATATATTAGTACATATTAATTACATATATAATTAATAATACGTTTATATTTTTTGCAAAATTGCCAAAAATATTGATTGCTGTAATTTTTAGGGTATAGTAAAAAAACATGGTGGCAGGTCAGAAGTGCACCACATTATACATTATATTTACTTGGTTTACATACAAGAAGTTTATTATTTTAAAAATTTAATGAGTGACTGTAGATGGCAATTGATCGGAACCTCCGTCGCATGCGACGGGCAAAATCACTAGTTTATATAATATATGAAAGTCGACGAGTCTTAGCACTTTTTATAATTTTTTAAAACAAGGACAGAAATAATTTTATTCCATGAGTGATTTCCACTCTATATATAGAGGAATGATATTTCGAAAATCTTTTTCAAAAATATTTGTTCTATGGTTTGACAATTATCTTTTATACTGAACATTTCGTTATCCTCGACTTAGTTTCATAATATACAAATTTATATTATTCAACTACTTGGTAATACAAACAAGTCTGGCAAATTTCCAGGCTATACTTTAATCTTTAAGAATTTAATCATTGTTAAGCGTTTTCGGCTCACTGTGAAACATTAGTGTTGTATAAATAATTGTATATTATGTATGGTATTGTTTGACGTATGCACAACTAGTTTGATAAGTGTTGTGTGGTAGAAAAATACATTGAAACTGAAAGGTAATTCTATAACAATGGGCTTAGCAGCGCTGATTTTATTAGATGCAAAGTGAACACATAAGTACTTATACTTATATTAAAACTATGGCCAAACTATGAATTCCAGTAAAATTTAGTCTTTGTTGTTGCTTTTGTAATATTTATTTTGATTTTAGGGCTATCCCATAGAATTTCCTACGTATTTAAATTATTGTCGACAATTGAGGTTCGAGGAGAGGCCGGATTATAGTTATTTACGACAACTCTTTAGGACATTATTTCACAGACAAGGATTTACGTACGACTACGTATTCGACTGGAATATGCTCAAATTCGGTAAGTCGTTATTTTGATAAATGTGTAGATATTTAATCGCATAGTGCCAGCACGAATACTCCAATATCAACCGTTCAACTATATCCTATTAACTGCGTAAAGATAGATTAAATAAAGAAAAAAAGTTAAAATAAAGCTAAAGAGATTGATGATATACATTAACCCTTTCGGTCTCAGCAGGAATAGGAAATGCGTAAAGAAATAAAAACCTCTTCACAGGCACCTCCAAATACGATTACGTTTACAAAAATAAAGAATTACGTAAAATAAAATTACTAAAGAAACTTTGTCAGTGTTTTGGCAAAAATCATAAAGTTGGTACTTTAGAGAAAAAACGTGTTAAATCAAATTTATTTATTTTATTTCCTGACTTAATATATTAATATGCAGCTAAATATTACTTACTTTTTTATTACAATTGTATGCTGTAACTTGTAACACAACAAATGATGGATAGTGTTTGATGTACACAAAATGAACGAGGCCGCGTTGCTCAGGGTCGGCAGAGATATGGAGGTGCTTCTTTATCTCCCCTAGTACACAAACAAAAATAAAAGTGGAGAGAAGAAAAAGAAAAAAAAATAAGATGATTGCTACTAGAGCTAAACCAGAAATATTGAATGAAAAAAACAAAGATAACAAATGATAAACAATTTGCCAAAAAGGGTGCCACTTTGTGTTTTCTGCGATTGACAAAGAAAAACCAAAATACATATATAAACAAATAACAAGGAACAATAACCAAAATACATAATATAGCCAAATAACAAGAAACAATCACACTTTGTATTTGTTTATCAAATCTGTTCTCATTTATTTATAAGTGGTCCAAGAGAAAAGAAGATTGTTTAGCGAAATCAAAAATACGATTTTGTTACATACAAGCTATATTTATTATTAGCTGAAACATAGATTTAACTGGACATATTAATTTAGATCTTACAAACAGAAATGTCCATTACAATTTGCTGCCTTGTTACATATTTATATAATATTACTTAAATATTAATTTCTCCCATTGACTTGATAAAAATATTTGTGATAAAGATGATGTCAACAAGAAGACTATTTAAAAAATGAAAATTTAAAATATACCTGGGTCATAATTATATCATGATATATAGTTTTCTCGCTTCTTAAAATCTTCATTAAAATTTAGTGTTGTGTATAAAAAAAAACAATGGTTGTTTAACACATAAAAAATTAAAAGTATATGCCCCATTCAAAATCACTGTAAAACTACACTGACATTAAGTACATGAAATGTTAAAGAAAAATATAAATGATAACAGGTGTTTTCCCCCCTACATAGATCACCATCATTGAGATATTCAGCATAACTATTGAATCTGCTATTGCGGGATACAAAAGGTAAAAGCTTACAGTGACTTGTGGGTTTGTTTAACCATACACGTTGCAATTAAAGATGACCCATTTTGGACTAACTTAATCTTTACCTCGCGTTGCGGGGTCACTACATATTTTCATTTACCTGTACAGTTTCGTTGACTGCATACTGTCACTAACACTAATGCCCAAAGATACAATTGATCTTCAAAGATAAAGATGTTACAAAGAACAATAAACAATCGGCCATAACGGCTAAAAAGCCGATATGGCTTGTTTCTTTCAATTTGAACTGGCTCCTGGACCGGGATCTAATTCGGCAATACATTCATTTCTCACGCACGATAAAAATTCCCACACGTGCTAAGAGTGTTCCACTTAGCGGGCGATTCTCACACCGCTTTTAATTGAAAACTCAGATATTATTTCGTGTATATAAACAATTGTATATTTATTCTATTCCAAGAAAACTGAAGTGTTTCCTTCGGAGATTTTTAAAACGTAAATTAAAACCTTATACAGAATGGAATTGAAATACGTGAATTAAAACTTCAAAGTTTTTTGGATCGTTACAAAGTGTAAAATGAAGTATTCACTAGTTAAGTATTTTCTTTTCATACTCTATCTATTCTAATCTAAAATTATATCAATTTTTTTTTCTATAAATAGCTTTGAAAATTTTCATATATTCTCTCTGTCAAGAAAGTGTAAGTCATTTTCTAGTTTTAAGCGTTGACCAAGCGTTACCCTTGGCATGATACGGGGCCTTGCCTGACAGCATTTCGTTTTAACTAGTGGGAATAAAATGGATACTGAGACAAAAGGAGGATGTTTCAGAAGAGAAAAAAAATGTGGCTCTTCTAAACCTGCAAATAAAAATATAAAGAGAACAAGCAGAGATGCGATCCCAGTGGAAGTCTCTGTCTATGTCCCAAATAGTCAATGATTTCATACCAGGGTATAAACTATAAATAAAAGATCAATCGCTTGTTTTCGAAGAGGTTATTTATAGCAGATCTTCTGTAGCCCCGAGAACTTGTTAGTTATATAGAATTATTATTATATTAGTTTAAATTAATATTAAAAAAATGGCAACAGTGTTCGCGAAGTTGTTGTTCTGCAATTTGTGTGGGTTGTACACATTTGACGCAAATCTGTTATACAAATACAATAGTGTGCAGTTTTTGTTACTTGTCATTTGATTTGTACAGAATTGGCCACTCAAAAGAGTCCAACCGGATGTTTGGCAATATTCATTGGATTTTGTGAAAATGCTGAAATAGGTCGATTTTTTTTCTAAATGGGTCCTCTTTTAACGATATAGACATCTGTTATTTGTCAACCCTGGCTCTTCCAGTACAGCAAACTCTTAATTTTAAATAAAGAATATGTGGCACATCATTAGACAAGTATTTCGCTGGAGAATTCAGTCATCCAAGATTTTTTCTTTTCATATTAACTCTGTTTTTGTGAAAAAGTATTGATTTATTAAAAGTGTTACACCTCTTAAAAACCAAATGTAACGCCTATGTTTTGCTAGTGATAATAACAATTTTTTTCTGTCACGTCAAAATCTATATTGAAATAAATTTGCAAACTTTTATTTATTTGCTATTATTGTCTGTTCTATCGCAGAGCACATTGAAATTATTTTCCTAATTTTTATATTATATACTTAAGTCCGTTAACAAGGAAAAATCTGCAGTATTGTTGGAGATAGTTCGAGAAATACCTGGTCTAATTCAACGTAGTTACAAATAAAATGTCAAAAGAAAACTGGCGTTTTAGTTAGAACACGTAATTATTGAACAGTCCGTGTAGAAAAGATCCATTTTTGTTGTTTTAAAATACATTTCGGAAATTTACCTTTTCGATGTTTGTAGGTGGTTCGAGAGGAAGCCATTGCGAAGAGAACGGCGGCGGAGGCAGATCGAGCGCGAGGTACGGAAGTCATCCCCCAGCCGTCCCAACAGATTCTTCACCCGTCGCCCCACAATCGAGGACGCGGAGGCCGCACGACTCCCGCATGGAGATGGTGTCGTCAGGCGGTAACGGTCCTGCCCAGAACACTCTCGATGAAGTTATACGTGGTAAGTAATTAAGATACCTTGTTTTGTAGTTATATTGTTATGTATAGATTCGGCAATATTAAAAACAAAATTTAGGTAGAGGTGAAAGGTGATACGTGGGTCTGCGTATGCACCTTGTAAATAAGCAATTGTTTGTATTAGGTAATTAGCATATCGGCCCTAACCTTGTTAACTTATACTCCCCCATTTGGACATCAATTGGTGCCACCCCCAGACTTTCTCCAATATATTTATTCTTTATTTTATCCTTTTTGTCACTTGACTCATCCATCTTAACGTTGTTATTTCCTCCATTTGTTGATTCTATTTCTTTTTAACTTTCAAACATTCAGTTCCGTATATTATAGCTTGTCTTATGGTAGTTTTATAGAATTTTCCTTTCAATTTTATAGTAATTTTTTCTGTCACTCAACACACCATATCTTTTTCCATTTCAACAATCCCGCCCTAACTTTACTGCATGCTTGTCTATCTATTTCCCCATTATTATCTAATACCGATTATAAAACTTACTTCTTATAGTCATAAAACTTTTTTTGAACGAGTTTGTCTCCATTTTTGAGCTTTTTATCATAAATTCCTTTCTTTATTTCCTACTAATGTAGCGGTTATATTTGCCTAACACATTGGGTATCACTTATAGGGGGTTGAAACTGGGGACAGAAATTACTGGGCTGGAGATAGGGTAAGCAAACAAACCGGAACGTTTGCGAATGGCTACTCTTGGGTTGGTTGGAGAGCTGGGTCGTAAGTAAGTGAATAAAAGAAGGACTAAGGACAAAAAAACTGCAATCTTTAAAGCTCAAATACTCCTTGAAACTATGTGGACCTCTCAAATTGTTAGAAACGCCGTCTTACAAATCTCTCAAATCAGGCACAGCACGATACAATCGGTGATTAAACTCAGTAAAAAACTGCCAAATTACATTTGAGTATAAAATTCACCTCTCCACATATAAAAATTTGCCGGCTTTTTCAGACTACACACCCACAAGCTATCTCTTCCGAAATTCCATCCCAACTTAAACTTGCCCTCAACTTGACTCCTTGTCTCGGTTCTCTGGCTTTCTCATCCCTCCGATCAGTTTTCGCAGCCGGCCAATCAAAATTTTTCTTAATGACGCTTTTCAGGCGAATATGAATTTAGACATGTTACACTAACACTACATTATCAGCATACATTAAACACTATTGAATGTTACCCTGTAGTTTCCCTATTCCGATCCAACACTTCTTAAGGTGCCTTATTCATTTAATAAATGTTACTACTTCTCTGGCCATAGGTTTGTCAGCCACTCAGATTCTTTCAATACTGGTACCCGGAAAGCAGACGAAGAGGGTTCGAGAATATTAAACCACTTGCATCAACTTCTGGCCACTGGCAACAAGTCGCTGTGGAATGGACTATTGTGGGATATGAAATAGATCTTACTGGTTGCATATATTCTGTTTTTGAGGTCGCATTGTAGTGATAAACAATAGAAATCGTAGGGCATCTGCTTAAATGCTTTTAGTGGAGACGACAGATCAACGAACAACCTGACAAGAAGTGGTGAAAACTTGCATGATCCTTTATCTAACTACCTTGGCACCACGAGCTTTCTTGTATTTGAAGGATTGGGCGGGCTGGCTGTAGGAAATCCGGAAAGACTTATTTCAATGCACCCCTCGAGCGGAAACAGCCGCAGTCGTCCGCGCATTTAATCACTTGCAAGAAATATTGCGATTTACGGACGTGGGTACTATATCATGCCAGATTAAATTTTGCTGAAAAATTGTAGTTGTCAATTTTCACGTTGTTTTTTTTTTCAACTTTTGATGAGATTACAGTATGAATTCAATCTAACAACACCAACACACAGAAACGTGTTTCTGTGTATTATTGACAACGACAACAACAAAATAAAAAGGACGTACTATATAGTCGACGGATTTCCCATAAAACATAAACAAAATAACAATATTGTACAATAAAATCGAGGAATCACCCGTAAAACATAAGCTAAAAGAATTGTCAACTTGGGAGATTTTAATTCCGTAGTTTTTTTTTTATTTAAGGACTCAGTTCCTTTAAATTTACCGTGTAGTTACGGGCATTTTCTTTTTCACGGCCCCATTTTACTTCAATCTTTCCATATTTGTACATATATGGAAAGTGTATTTCTCTCGTCCGTAAATATAGCGTAGATAACATATTTTACGTATGTTTTATGCTTAGAAATTCTTTATCGGTAACCATAATGATCAAGGTAGGTTGTAATCCTGCAGTCAACGTATTGAAACTTACATACGAGCTTAGATGTCGAGGTTTCTTCTTCTTTTATGGAGTCACCTCAGTCTGTTGACTACTCAGATTATTATATATTTAAATAATTATTTGTTTTTATCTTGCAGAGTCCCCATGGATGTATGAAAGACGGGTGTCGATGCGTTTGAGAGCGGGTGGCCAAGGTGCCCCCAATGCTTCGACTTCTGACTTAAGCACTACAAAACAAGCGAAGTGAGTTACAAATCTTTCCCTGTCAATGTACATACATGTATTGTATAATCATTTTTATATATATGTTTTATAATAACGATATATGAATCATATTAAAGACATCTTTAATTTGTGTACAAACCTTTTCGTTTTTATTAATTTTTCACATGCTTATTTACAAAACTTGCGTCTTCTATTATCGTTTACGCTCTTTTTTATCACCGTTTGGGGGGAAAATAATGATAAACTACAATCAACTTAGAAACTAAGAAGGAAATGGTATTCTGATTAAGGTCAAAAGACCGCATCGTTCAGACAAAGCAATAGATAGTACGGTTTTCAATCAACCCTGAGCAATCATCGGATATTATAACAAACGTTTAGTATACTAGAGGTAATGGATTTACAGATCACACGGTTCATAAAGGAGAAACTGAAAGTTCGGCCCACTCGACGGTTTTGTAAAATGGTTCTTATAGCCCAAGCGAAGCTGGTTAAAAATGGCTTTATAATTAATAGATAAATAATTAAATTAAACGATGTTTTAATTACTTTAATATATAATTATTAGCTATAGAGAGCTTATAAATAAGATCAATAATTGCAAGAAAGTGCAAAAGATTATTTTATGTTGTTGATTTAATCGAAGTTATTAACTTCTTAGAAGACAGTGATTGTAAGATAAACTTTATTTCTAACTGGTATTATACATGAAAACAAATATTTGAAATCGAAATTTATGAAAGGCGTTGTGTATTGTCTCATTGTCAATGGTCGTCTCTCCTTTCTCGCCGCTGGTAGGTGCGCCGTTCCAAAATTGTGGTACCCAATTTGGTGCACAATGTTGTCACTTTGTTTCTTAGTCCGTGGATTCCAAACGTGTTCCCCGCCTTGAAAGATGATGCCTTTCAAACTTAAAGTACATAAAACTAAAGGTACCTAACACTTAATAACTACAAAGTAAATGTTCTTTAGACTTCCAGTGGTAGTGCCAACCTGAATATTCTCCACATGTCCCAGTTTCCATTTCAACGGGGGTTGATGGTCTTCCTTAATTGTAACTAGGGAACCTGTTCTCAATGACTCATAATTTAGCTTCCATTTAGTCCTTTGTTGGAGTTCACTAACACACTCCTTGTTCCAACGCTGCCATATATGTTGTGTGACTTAAAGTAGGTGCTGGTATACGTAATGCATTTTGACAAGAGCTATGACCTTGTAAATAACAGGTAAACTTGTGTACTGCATCGGCTGACTCATAGCTCTTGTCAAAATCCATTACCTTTACATAGACGTATGGTTTACTGGAGTAGCAGTTACATCAGGTTCGCTTAAAGACGTTGCAGGTCTGCCAATAAAGAAGTTAGATGGTATCAATGGATTAAAATCATGGACTGAATCAGAAAGTGAGAATAAAGGACGTGAGTTTAAAATTGCCTCGATCTCAATTAATAGAGTAGAAAGCTGCTCATATGTCAAAATGAGATCTTTAGCAACTCTGCGAAGATGGTGCTTAATGCTTTTGATTCCTGCCTCCCATAGCACTCAAAAATGAGGGGAGAGAATCTCCAATTAATTTCCATTTTATGTGAAGCTTCGATCAGCTCATCCTTATGATTTTTAATGAAATTGCCTAATTCTTTTAACATATTTCTTAAATCGTTTAAAGGATAACATAAAACCAATTGTAGTCAAACCCTTGACTAACTCAATATGTATGGCTTTTGTGACACAATAAATAAATAAACATATATAAGATTTGTATACCTTGTTTCCCCGTCCTGCTCTATTTTTAATCATTATAGAACCTGCATAATCAACCCTATTAACATACTGCACTATTAACAGATTTTCAGTCGAAACAACTTGAACGAAGAATGAAATTAAGTTCAAACCTAAACTTCGTCGGTATGATTCATAGCTCTTATTAAAATCCATTACCTCTGTCTTATTATTTAGATTGATCAGTGCCTTTTTGTTTTTTTTTATAGTTTATAATCTGTTTAGATGTTCTGTTTTTTGCTATATAAGGTTTTGAAATGTACGAGGTAGTTTAGAAGATTTTATTATTAATTTTTTTTATTCATTTTGTAGCAACATTAACACACTGTAGAATTTTAGCGATTTGACATCAAAAAATCTATTTATTTTAAAACGATTTATAGTCTACTATTGTCCAAAATTATTAACATACCGAAATATTTAATTGTTGTATACAGGAGTTTTCTTAAATGGAACACCCTTTATTTTAGTATTGTAATGAAATGTTATTTTATGATGCTTTATTATTTCTTAAGTATTTCCTATAATTGTTTTAATTTCTAGTTATTCGTGATTCTTTGGGTCATACATTAATTGCAACAATTACGTAAAATTTTATTAGGTTTGCCGTGAAAATATTCAATAAAAAATAATTTTTTGAAAATAAAAATACATAATAATCTAGCTAGATCCTTAATTTGTTAATATTGAATATGTCAAAATACCTAAGTAGTTAAGATTGTTGGTGTGTAAAATATTAGTAAAACCATACATTAGCGAAGACTTTGACAATTAGGTTGTGAAGATAATAAGGTATAAAATAATAGTAAAGGTAATAACAATCATTATACAAAATTTAAAGTTTTTAAGATGAACGGATGATATCAAGCGCATCACCACAAACTGGATGCAAGAAGCTCAAGATAGAAATAGGTGGAAATTTTTACGGGAGACCTACGTTCAGCAATGGACAAGTATAGGCTAATTGATGATGATGAAATTTTTTACCCATTATCAAATCAACATAAAGGGAAGTGACTTTTAATATAGAAATAAAATTAGATGTAAAACAATATATTTCCTTAGCAAGGTTCTGAAACTACTTTCTTGTGGCATTGTTAAGTTAAATATTATGTATTTTATGGGATTACGCCACAATTATTCTTTGTGATTGTGATGAAAATCACATTTTTGTTTAACTAATATTTGACGTTTCGATTTCCAGTGTGTGTAACCAAAGATTTTGTTATTAGTTATGTCATTTCAAAGTTGACATGTCTGACCTAGATCTTGTAGGCTAGGTGGCCCCTAGTGGCTAAAACGCATTTTGAGGGTGGTGTTATTACTCTAGGAATATCAAATTTTGACTGCTTTTGTATATTTCATGTTATATGTTTGTGTAAAAATTATCAAAGTTGTGGTTGTGTGTATTATGTGTTTTGTATTAGACTGTAGATGGTGTGTTTGACCTCCTATCTTGTTGTACAACACACCATCTACAATCTAATACACAACACATATGCAACACATAATACACACATAAATAAATTTACGTTGCTCAATTTACACAACCACAACTATGATAATTTTTACATAAACATATAACATGAAATACACAATAGCAGTCAGAATTTGATATTCCTAGGGTAATAACACCACCTTCAAAATGTGTTTTAGCCACTAGGGGCTTTTGGCCTCCAGGTCAGACATGTCAACTTTAAAATGACATAACCAATAACAAAATGTTTGGTTATACACATTTCTAAATAATTTGTACAAAAAAACTTTTTTATTTTTTAGAACGATTTCCGGAGTGAAAATCGTAATATCAAAGGAGTCAAATCCGGAGTCAAATATTAGTTAATTAAAAATGTGATTGTCATCACAATCACAACCAATAATTGTGTCTTAATTATATAAAAAACATAATATTTAATACATTTCTTAACAAAAATAACGAGAAAAACGATGAATTTATAATAAATGTTAAAAATGATCTCCGTAAACGTTAAAACATAATTGAAAGCGATTTTCAAACGAGCGACTTAAACTAGTTAATACATTTCCTTTTAAACTCATTCTCACCTTCATACCTTCTTTAGTTATAGTTGGTGTTCTATACACAATATCTTTTATATATTCTCAGAAAAAAAGTCTGTTTAAAGTGGTTTATCTCTGGAGATCATGGAGGCTACCTTCTGTCCTCTTCCCTTTCCTATCCATCTTCCAGGAAAAGTATCATTTAAATATTCATTCATTAAAAAAATGTGATGTAATATCTTATTCTCTGAGGTATGTTCAATAGTACTGGTTCCAATAATTTAGACAATTCGTTGTCCAGAAAATGATGCATTTCTCCATTTACGTGATCCTCAAAAAAGTAGGGGATGTGGATTAGAAGTTGAGTAATAATGGAAGTAATGCATATTTGCAGTACCATTCTTGTGGAAAGTAGCTTCAATGTATATATATATATATATATATATATATATATATATATATATATATATATATATATATATATATATATATATATATATATATATATATATATATATATATATATATATATATATATATATATATATTCAATAAAATGTATTCGAAGAAATAGGCATCATTCTGAATTGGTTCCTGTGCCCATCGACAAAATTCTACTGTTTTATTATAGTCCTGCTCATTAAGCTCTTGATGCAATTGTGCAGATATGGGTGCATCTTGCTCTTTTTTAAAATTCTTTCTACTCTACGACCACTAATTTTAAAAACATTTGAAATTTCACTCGTATTAATTTGTAGATTATCAGTGATACTAAGGATTACATTTTGATATCTCATCCGATATTCACAAATTAAGGATCACTCTAGATTATTATGTATTTTTTTCGAAAATATTTTTGATTGAATATTTTCACGATCAACCTAATTGTTGCAATTAATGTTTTACTCAAAGAATCACGATTGACTCAAAATTAAAGCAATTAGGTATAGGGAATGTTTAAGAAATAATAAAGTACCATCCATTTAAAAATACTCAGAAAATACTCATTCCAAGTTTTGATCAATCCTATATACCAAAATAAAATATTTCGCTATTTTTTTTATGTCAAATCTGCCCAATTCTACAGGGTGGTAATATTGCTACGGAATTAATAAAAAAAACGTAATTATCTTTTAAACTGTCTCGTACAACATTGACCAACCTTATATTGCAAAAACTAAACATCGATAACAGTTAAAAAATGTAAAAATATACCGGGTGTTCTGTAAAAAAGATGCTTGTGCCACCCTGTCAATATAAGTAGCCCTGTATATTTGAAAATATTTTCAACATATGGTGCTATCCTCCAACTTGTACCCAAAATTGTTTTCGTATCTTTTACAACAAATGAAAATTTGACTTCCTGGCACTAATGACGTACCCTGTATATATTGATCTCATATTCTAACTTTGTTGTCTTTTTACATCATAATACTGTTCTATTCATGTAAAGTCTTTGGATTTTCTTTGTTTCTATCATTTTTTATTCTCTTTTTTTTTTTTCATTTGTCTATTTTAAGTCGTGGATATTTAATGAATTTCTAAATTGCCATCTGGTCAACATTTTATTTTGGTTACATACATATTTCCTTATTATCACCTTCTATATACTAGTTCCCCTCTAGTTCTACAAAGTTCCATGTGATGTCTTCTATTAGCTAGTTCACGACATATGCCGTTGTACCTTTCATGCTTGAACGGATTCAAATATTGTTCTTTAATTCAGATTTCATTATAGGAAAGAGATCGAAATAGCGCGGCGAATAAGGCAGACAGTCCAATACGAATGCTCTTATGTCTGCTAGAAACCTCTTTTCACACAGAAATCCGCATACATTTTTTGGGTGTTTAAATTGTTCTGTCATAGCTTCAGAAATCACACGGATACTTAACCGACCATCAGATGATACTAGATTATTGATTTTTTCGATATTGCCATTTTTTGCTGTGAAAGTACGACACGAGCCTGAATTATCTTCAACGTGTTTCTCGGCCATATTGTAATCGATTAAACAACTCAAAAACAAAATACTTTAACGAGATAAACATTCAGTGCCATACCGTTCTTTTAATAAATGATGAGTTTCAGTGGCGATTTTTCCAAGTTGGATGTAAAATGTAACATCAGTTCGTTGCTCTACTGTTAAACTTACAATTTTTTTGGGCGAAAGAGAAAAATAACTAACAGTTCGACAGCTATACGATTTATTTACAGAAGTGTGTATTACTGCTAGCACCTTCGTACTTCTCTTGTAGCAGGCGTTAGTCTCGTTGTTTAATTGCCGTAACTTGTATAAGAAATAAAAGTCAATAAAGACCTAATTAAATTGATTCATAGCAACAACGATAATAGAAGATTTGACAAGTAGCTTTTTTACTAATTTTTACTAACATAGTCTTTTTTATTTTTTCTTTCTTCACTCATCATCACCACTCACGAACCACGTCACGTTACAAACATAAAAAATCACCAAATCACTATAACAACATCGCCAACGTTCAACGAATCCTATGTGTGATTTTTTGTTTGTTCTGGAAGCGCCTCCGGAGTGGCAATGGTGCCACCAAGCGGCCAAGCGGTGCAGCAGGGACAGCTAGGGGGCCAGCTCCCTAGGAGGGGTAGCGCTTCCAAGGATCCCACCGCAGCGCCTAGACTCAAAAAGTGAGAAGGACATTAAACAAAATTTATTTTTTAATTTTTCCATTAGTGACGATTTTTTATTATTTTTTAGATAGCTTTTTATTTTTCGTCGGTAGAGTTGGTAGGACGAGGTTCGGGGATATTTATGAGACCGCTAGATACGACGAAGGACGTCACACGAAACTGGTGAAGCTTATGAACATTTTAAAGAAAGTTAAGTTCATGTAACGGCACTTAGTGTAACATTTTTTTTTTCAAATTTCTTCTTAAATCTATTATAAACATATACCTTTTACGGTATTATGCAAACCCTTGGATAATTAGTATTCAAATAAGACAAATTCTTTATTCCATGGAAGGTGCTTACAAAAGTAGTGCGAAGTTGAAGGTCGTCTCGGTTACATACTGTAAATATTTTTATATTTATTAATATTTTTATATACAAAAGCTTTAAACAATCATTTACGTATAATTTTTAGAAATGTTATTAATCAACAAAATCATGCAGAATTTTGTCTTGTGACATAATGCAAATTCAAACTAAATTCATCTATCAATTCAAACAGGGATTCTTCTTGAAGTTCCTTCTCCTTTCAGATGATGGAATTTATTAGGATTTTTTAGGAATTTATTCAGTTTTAGTCTTTATAAAATTTTAACAGAATTTTATATTTAATAAATTCTTTATAAAATAACGCAGAATTTTATAAATTCAGAATACATTGTTTAGGTATTTATGCAGAATTTTTACTTTGATACATTATTTATAAAGTCATTTAGAAAATATCTTTTACAATTCTTGCAAATTTCAGTGTGATATTTTATAAATTCGTCTATATCTTTTATAAATAAATTTTAGTGATGCTTATTTACTGCATAGTTTTAACAGTGTTATGATGTTTTCAAAAATGACGTGAAACTGGAAAAAATGTCACGAGAAAGAAACTTTACATAAATACATAGCGTCTTATAAATATCCTCGAATCTGATGAATGATTACCGACTGAAAGGGAACACAGGTAAAGTTGATAGAAGTGATAAGGACCATGTTTATATGCAAATGTGATTTTGTTAAGTTTTTCCAACTCTTTTTGAGCTGTTTTCCTGCGCCTATGTTTATCTTTAAGTTAGAAAATTGTAATCATCTAAAAAGTGTATCTGCGATCGAGGTTTCCAAAATTTTGACTCGAATGAAATTTAGAGAATGAAATTTATCCCAGATACATTTTTTGCTGCTTGTTAAAGATTTTCTCGTCGCGTCGATGATTTTTGCTTGCAGAGGATTCACTTGATGAAAGTAGATATCTGTTTACTATTGTAATATACATGTACGTTAAATATTTCGTTTTGATAACGTTTTTTATAACAATTGTATATTATAAAAGTAAATATTTCCTGCTATGTGATAAGTAGCTGAACTGAGAAGGTGATACTCAAAGAAAGGACAATAAAAGCGAATTTTTTGTTAATCGTAGTCATACATTTCATCAAATTTGTAAGGTTTTATTTAAATATGTTTTACGACACTTATTAATTCATATCCAAATTGACGTAAAATCATATCAATAGGTATCTTTAGTCCCACAAGTGCCGAAGAAATTATTTCTAAAACTATTAATTTCAATAATAATTGAAGTCAATTTCCCAATAGCAAAATTTTGATAAGACATAAAACACTAATAATAAAATTCATGTCAATAATAATTTAATAAAAAATCGCTCAAATAAAGTATAGTTCTGACACAAAACTATCAAAATTAAAAACGATTTTATCACACTTACTCTTTTTTCATATCCACAGGTAATTTGTGAAAAGCTTCTCAGTATAATAATGCTGTAACGACATTTAATTTGAATCAGCTTCACCAATTTGTTTCAGTGCAGCCTCCACCAAATCAGTTGCATTTAGATCCGGATGATAAGGTGGCAGTGTTAATATAATCTAATAATAATAATAATAATTTAATTTAGTTATTTTATTTTTTTATTATATTTATTTATTATAATTTAGTTTCCAATGCGTATCAAACCAATGCGTGTGTGGTTGGGATATTTGTACCATATATAGTGAATCAAATTACTAACAAGTAAACATTGAACATTGATACACTATGAGATTCGAAGGCACACAAGAAAGATGGACATAAAACAACAAAAAGAAGAGGGAAGAGAACAACTCTTCAAAAAAAAGACGCCACTGTTTTTAAATATTTGAATCCCAAAAAAACAGAAATGGGATATGCATAAAACAAAGAGAAGTACTAAAAAGAAATAGATATCAGAAAGGAACAAAGGTATTAACCATAAAAATAAAAACATGGTAAGATTCACTACATAAAAAATGTATTTTAAATAGCACATCTAAGTCTGTACACTATTAACACACAAAACATAAAAAATATCTTAACTAAGTTGAACTCTACGAGCAACTCAGTAAAATAAAACAAAAACATGGAATCAAATGAGAAAATGCGTACAAAGAACACAAAATTTATTGTTTAGTTAATCCATTTAGATTTAAACATGTTTAAAATAGATATTGCACAAAAATATTAATTAAAATCAAATAATAGGAATAGTGAAATATGTAAATATTATATTGTTAAATACACGTTCTGAAAACAACATCACTGGACTTAGCTTAGAATAGAAGAATGTACTCACAATAATTTAAATAATCTGTTCAAATTAAGACCGGATGGTGGGCTTCGACACCGTCGAATCTTGAATAAAACGGGTCCTACAAATTAGGGTTAAAAGCCGTGGTCCTTACTGATATACAAAGAGGGGGCCTTCTTCCAAACTGAGACAAAAAGGGACTTCGAAACTAGGATGAAAGCTGCCTCCAATCTAGGATGAACTAGGGTAAAAGTGATCTTCCTCCTAAGATGAACTAGAATGCACTAGGAGCCTAATTAGATGAGAAAGTGCAAAAATAAAATATGATAAGAAACAAAAGCTACAAAAATGAAAAAAAAAAGATACAAACAAAGATCTAACCGTAGAAAGAGTTTGGAACACACGTAGAATCGTCGTTCACAATCTTGATGCAAAACGGAAAAATAAAAAGAATTGAAAAGGTTGGTCATTTTATAGAAAAACTATTTACGTGGATAAAGTACCATTTTAGCCACCGTTTCTAGGTGGTCGAAGTAATCAGAACTCTCCTAACGGGATCGATAGGTGGGTTCTTTGATGGCATTTCGGCAAAACCTTTAAATGGATTATTTCGATGTATTTGAAGGGATTAATTTCAATATTTGCAAACAAATACCATAACGTGCAAGTTTGTCAAAACAGGTAGCTGGGTGGTTCATGGATAAATATTTAACTGTCGTAAACGGATAAAGAAAAGACTATTTAGTTAAGAATTACACTGCTCTGCTAGATATTTTACAAAATTTAGTAAAATAAACAAAATTAGACAACATGTAACGTATAGGCTTTTCGACACGTTATATATTAACTGCGAAACCTGCAGTTTCGTTCGCGTATACTGCAAGAATTACAACACTTAGAATAACGATAAGTTATGTTTGATGATAAAAGCAGAACTGAGTCCTCCTTACAAGAAGGAGTTAACATTGTACTGGATGTATCAACTCTACATATGAGAGATGAAAATAAAAAAAAGAATCTGCCAAAAAAATATAAATGTCGATATAACCACTTCAGTCCACTCTGTTCAGTACACAAACCCTTCAAACTACCATTCAGGTGCTGTTATACCAAGTAACTGAAAGTTTCCACGTGTATCCGGAAAAAATAGTTTTTTTTTCAGAAATATTTCTGGAATTATCTCCTAGACTTTGCTTTATGTTACAAAATTCCAAAAGTCCAAATAACAATTTTTTAAAAGTTTTTATTACATATTTTATTTTCATACAAGCAAATTCTTTGCTTTAGGTAATTATTTAAACGTACATAAAGGAAATACGTTTTCACTGGGTATGGTAGCGCCTCAATAGAGTCAACGTTTCGGATAATGCAGAATTGTACTGAAATCTCTTTAATTTGATTCTTTAACTTCGTAATCTATAAACACTAAAAAATATATATCAATGATATAAACAACTTGAATAGGTAACAAACTGGATGAAAGTTTTCTGCAAGACTGACTTATTTTGATTCTTTTCTTTCGGTAACACGTTTCCCATTGAGCTACTTTTTCACAATTTTGTTTTAATAATTTTAACTAGCAATTATATTAATTTTGCTCATTTAGAAAGGAAAAAGCGAGCGCGTGCAATTCATATAAGAAAATTTAGATGTAAACCATACGTTTTCTCAAATAACTGAAGTGACTTCTGAACAGGACAACGATGTATAAATATTGAGAAGAGAACGGAAGTTACGTAATGTATATTTTTTCTGTTGTGGGAGAGGGATGTAGAAGTTTTCACTTTGCTACGTTATTAATGTTGTAAGTGAGAATATCTGGTGTTTGTTTAATTTTTTTTGCAATGTTTTTATCTAGATGCCTTTATTGTAATGTTAAACGTAACACAATAGGATCTGTAGATTTATTATTACTCTTAATTTGAGCTGAATATACAATCTAAACAAGTTACTGAAATTATATACATACAATTTGTATGATCCTGTGGAAAGTGTTCTCATTTTGTTAATTGTTTTTCGCATATATCATTAACATTAACATGTTTGTAGTTTGTAGAAGACAATTATTAGAGACATATTTGTGAAAGAAAGTGATATTAATATCACAGTAGGGAGAACATTCTTGACGATCATCACCTTATTAAGTGCTTACCGAAAATGAGATTGGATTCTTCCTACATACCACAATCTCAGGTGTATATCTTCTTCCTGCGCGTCTTCCTCCGATTACGTGTCCTTGCATAACTAGAGTAAACAAGCTGTAGTTCTCCAGGAGTTACATTAAATGTACGAAATAAATTAATGATCTGGTTTTAATTTTTTTCAAATTTGTATCTTGTTTTATTACTTATTCTGGTTAGCTAACTAATGCGGAATATTGTACTGTAATACCGCATCTCAAAAGCCTCTGATTTTTTAAACGTAGCATTTGTTGTGGTCCATGTTTCTGCATCGTAAAGTAGCATGGCAAGCACATAGAGGTAATGCCAACTGTAAAGACATAAGGCAGAAACTGAAATTTGAAATTACTTAGGGAGCCTCGCCTTAGCATGAAATAATATCAATATTCAGTAGCGTTGCAATTGCGATTTGTGTTTAAATATTTAAGTAATTTTATTTTCAATGAATTTTTGTTGAAAATTGACGGTGACAACCGTAGTGTAACTAAAAGGCAGGGTCGCCAAATAATATTAAACAGGTATAATCATTTTAAAAAATACGAAAATTAGAATAGATAATTTGTTAATAATAAACAATAAAACTGCCGAAGCAACAGGTGAGAAGCTTTAATGCATTCAGTATTAATTCAAAGAGGTGGGATACGGGCAACAATACATTAGCTTACAGGGCAGCCCTTACAGTAGGAATCCTGACCTATATAGAAAAATGTAAGCCTGTAAATGTAAGTATGTTAGTTACAGCATACAGGACTTGATGCTGATAAAAAAGGCATTCAGGCATCAAGCGTCCAAAAATCATTTCTCGCTATAATAATGAAAAGAACTTTGCCATAAAAATGAAAAAAGTAATTACTGGAAAAAGTTTTAGACCACAAATTGGAACGGTGAAGACAAGTTTTTGAAGAAAAAGATAACATAAGATAGCTTAATAGAACAAAAACGTATTTGGAATGTTTATTTAAAGATGGAGCTACTACTATGATGGAGATGGAGATACAGCCACTACTGAAATTGAAAAATACCTTTGTATTATTTTAATTCCATTTATTTCTATCCAATGCTGCTTATTTCCAGTTCTGAATGTTACTTATTTGTCAATGTTCCTATATGCTGCTCTTTTACCTTCTGTTTTGGTCCACATGTCCTCTTTGTAATGACTTTCTTGAGAGTACTGTTTTCGCTTTTACTATTGTTAAAATACTTCCAATAAAATTCTTAAATCAGATAGGCACATGAGATTAGGCCTGTTTATTAGTATGTAATTATTTCTCACTGTATTATATTTTGGTACTTTCCCTTTTTGGAAAACACTTTACAATTGCTTATTTACAATCCATCTTATTGCGTTTATCAATACCCAGAACTGAATAAGCCTTTTGTACAATCTAAACAGTTTGCCTGTTCAGCTAAAATGTATTACGAAGGTATTATTTTTTTTTGTCCCATCAAATAGCATTACTTTTATCCTAATGAATGTTTTGAACATTTTTCATATCTTTACTAAATATTCAAAACTCATTGAAAAGTTAAAAAATCAACTTTATTCAACCTATGTTTTATCCGTATCTAGTAAATAGTGCACGTCGCTGTATGCGACCTAACCTAACCTAACTTACTTCAAAAGCATGTCTTGATAGATGCGCGCGCCTACGCAAAATAGTGTATGTATTCCCACTTGGCTTTACCTCTACCATTTCAGTGTTTTGTATCAATATAATTAGGAAAAATATTTCTTCGGAAAAAAATCTGAAGAAATATAATTGGGGAAGCACAGTAAATACAAAGTGAATAATAAGGGCCAGAACAGTCGTCATTGTCACTCATTTCTATGTGTGAACTGTATATATGAATTATTAAACCATTTCTGAAGTGATTGTTTTTTTTACCAAGAGGTGATGTTTGTTTTTGTTTACCAAGTGGTGATGAATTCCGATCATAAACTAGTTCCAGTGATACGTCGTAATGTTGGCCTCAAATGGAAGTCAAATTAATTGCGTTAATTTAAAAAAAAAAGCCCACAAAACACCGAGGTTGACTCAACACCAATCAAATGAGTACCGTAGAATAAACAGTTAATATAATATTATAAAGCCGTTAATATGTGAATTACCGCCGTTAGAATATACACTTCAAGAACCTGGCAATGGTGCAGTTACCTAACTTGTATATTGTAAGGTCCGCTAATATCAAACTAACATCTTAACATGTCTTCAAAATTTGTAAATTAACTTAAGCTGCTAAAGCAACAGTTTTTATATTTTATATTCACCAGATATAAGCTATTTATAACATAACCCAAATATGTGATTTCTCGACAACATAGCAAAGTGAAAGCCATGGGAAATAAAAAACTACTACTAAACATTTGCGAGGTATTCAGAAAAATACCAAAATTTCGAATTATGGACATCTCGCAGTATTTGCAAAAAGAAAACCACTAAAAATGACGAACTAAATGTACATATCTAGACTGACTTTGTGTATTTTGTTGTATAATAGAAAAAATGATAATGTTCTTTTCATTGTGCAAAAATTTTTATAATACCATGGTATGTAGGTAGTATTTACCATTTTTTGTATCAAGACTACATTTAACTTTAGGCGTCGATTCAAAGAAAGCAAGTGAGATATATGAATATACGAATTTTTTAAGTTGGCAAATGTTTTTAAAAGTTGATAAAAGTTTTATAGTTTCCTTTTCTTCTTCCAGTTCCTTCTTGAGTGTAAAGTTGACCATCAGCACTCCAGTTTTACATCTGTTCACCTTTGACCCAAACGGTACCTATCATTTCATACCACTTTCTAGGATTTTTTTCATGATAAATTTCTGCGTCCAAGTATATGTTTCTTTTCATCTTGACTTGACTCGTACACAGACTCGTTTAATGTTGGGTTAAAATCACTGTGTCTGTACGCTAAGACTATACTATTCAGCCAATTTGTCTTTAAATATAGGACGGAGGTTGCAATGGGACGGCAGATGTAGAATGCATGTAAAAGGCACAAAGGAAAATGGATTGATTTAGAATGCTAAAAGGTAACAACATGAATGAAGAATACAAATGTAAATGATTAGTATTTAACATTAAACAAAAGAAAATATTGGAAACCATACAAGCAAAAAAAGTAGAGGAGGGAATGAAATGACTTGGTTTGATAATGCAAACCAGTCCCAGGTGGATGTTCTGGCTTAAAACAGACGTCAAAAAATGGAGATCATAAACTGTGTAGACGGATAGAACTCCCAATTATATTATTGTGATCTGTGGTAGTTAGGTGATAGTAGATTTTTGTTTTTTAGTATGTATCGTTATGTTACTTTATTCAAAAAAATTATTTGTCTTATAGTTATCAATACAGTTTACAGCTGTTTTGACAACTTGCTTCCATATCTTGCCAATTTGAAATCAGTTTTGTATTGGAAACAAGTTCTTCGCATTTTTGATATATTATCTACTAAATAATACCCAAAAATAGTTTTCGAATGTTGGTCATTACATAAAATTGTTCTGTCTTTGAAACTTTGAAAAAGTAAATACGAGCAATTTAATGTCATTGACATGACTGCATTTATGTTTTTAAACGTTTGACTCCTTTTATAAGTATGTATCACATTAGTAATTTCTTTAGACAAAAAGTCATTCCTTGATAATCATTTTTTTGCATTTATTGATCATTTAATATTAAAATTAGTCAAAAATTTGTATTTTTCGTAGTACGCTCTTGATTTTTGGATAGAGGTATTTTAATTCTTCCATCAATTATAAAACACAGATCAGGAGCAAATCAATTGTCTTTTTTAATAGAATAAATCAATTGTCGTTTCTGTAACTACATTATTTTTTCAGATTATATCCTGATACTGCTCTTTGTAGCATTTCAATCTGACAATTGTTATTCAGAAAAGACTATTTATACGTAGATGACATAGTACATAATGCATACAAATAATGAATCTGGCTAAGAGATAATAAAAGTTGATTTCATGTCATCAAATGAGAAATCCATAAACTCGTTTGATGAATGCACCTCAAAAATGCTGACATTACTTTAGAGACATGCTTAATGTGAAACTTTTAGTGCATTGAAAAACTATTAAAATTAAATCAACCTACGATATAATTAAATACATTGATATATTTTGAATTGAGAGCCAAAGTCTTACATACAGTTTTTTATTTTCTTACTGTTCTTACGTTGTTTCTTTGAAAATATTAATAATTTAGTAATACAAACAAACTTTCTTTGAATCGACAATTTATTTAATAATGAAATGTGTGTTTAGAGATGAAATTGACTATGAAGCTTCTATGTATTTTTGGGTTTAGAGTAATTCAATCGATTATAAACATTTTGTGAATATTTTTTGCCGTTAGGCCGTATGGACTATGACAGGATGTGTCATTGTGTACTAAGAATTGTTATAAGAGTTTTAAAGTGTATTTGAACAATAAGATAATATAACACATAATACAAGATAAATTCCTTCTCTAAAAAATAATATTAAACCAAATCTTATAAATCATCAAACATATTTGTTAATAATAATAAGGAATTGGTTATTAAATGGAAATCTTGAAATGGATCCATAAACATACAATTGAGTTGATTTCAGGACTTTTAGATGGCATTTCATTAATGCACTATCAAAAAGTATTACAAATAATTAATAACCTAGTAGTTATTGACATAAGTAAAAAAAATAGAGGCAACAAAATTGACAAATGGTATTAAATAATATCAAAGTAAATACCTTTAGCATTAAACTTCTGGTGCGGTATGCTATTTAGGTGTTGATGCTGGTTGGAGGATACGTTTTTTTCGCTTTTCTTATTATTGAGCTAACATCATTTATGCTGCACCAGTTTCTTATGTCTCAAACTGGTGATTGTTTTTTGCGATCTGGTCCGCTTGCACCTTCAGTTTTGCTTAAGATGGCATGGCACAGATTAAATCTATCCCCTCTTAAAATATGGCCCAAGCAAAATCTTTTCGCTGCTTTTCGATACGATATTTAATAGCTGTTCCCTGTGGGTGGTACATCTTCTTAGGACCTTCGTTCTCACCTTAACCTTCACATTATAAATGCATCGAATATGGTTTTAGGTTTGGCCATATGTAGTATTTTAGAACGCAAATATAAAGGTTTAAAGACATTTCGCTTCAAAGTCGGTAATTTATTATTTATTTAGCGTACGGCTACATTACAGTTACGTTTTGTGTATAAGTAAAGAGGACAATACATTACAAAGAGTAAATAAATATTAACTATTGTGATATCGTCAATTTTCACAGTTACCTTGTGAATGTTGTTCTTGGTAGAAGTGGAAATTCAGACTGCATTTTCTGTATTTGTGCGTACATAGGAGCATTGTAGGCTCTGTCATAGGTAGCACCAAGCAGATTATAGCCTTGTATTTTCCTCTTGAACTAAATTGGACTTCGTTTTCTGTATGTGTTAATGTGTTTCTTGTATTGCTATCAGGACGCCTTGTATATTAAGTTGGCAAACTCGTACACTGGGTCAAAGTTCTTTTGTCAAATGGTCTTTATAAGCTCCATTTGATGTGTCATCTTTAATAACTTTGAAAGCTGTGATTTCTTTCTACCAGGAGATCTTGTGAAATATTGTCTGGTGCTTCGTGTGCTAGTTCATTTTGATTACCTAGTTGAAAAATATTTTCTATATAAATTTTAAAAGACAGTAAAGTAAGGATGTACCCTTGTATCACATTTTCACTTATTTTGTGTTTGTGGTGAAGATAGTGCAAACACTCCTGACCATGGAGCTGCGCGGAGGCGGAGTCAAAATTCACGTAAAGGCAGAAAGGTTCTATTGTAAACCAAATTTCGTCTACTGCGCCGTGGTCAGAAGTGTTTACACTATCTCTACGTGCTTTGTAGAGTACCATTGATAATACCTAATTCTGCCTTTTGATGCTAATATAATTATTGGTTTATTCTCATATCTTTGTCATTGACATCAATCTCATTCAACGTCTATCAGCAGTTAATATAATCAATAAAGGAAGTAAAGACATTTTTCGCATTTTACCAGTAGTAATTGCATACAAAAAAAATTGCTTTTCGTGTCCCAAACCGTTTTTTAAACCAAACTCGGTGTGTAAGCCCTCTCTTTTGACTATAATTGTATATGGCTCATTAAACTGATTAGGCGGTGATCTCCGCAGCGACTGGCATTGCGCTTCTTTGGAATCTCGACAGAGGCCGATTTCATCCATTTTGATTGTAATCTCCTAGTGTTTTATATATTATTAAACAGTTTGCGTAGTGTGCAATAGTTTTAGTGTTTAATGAATAGTTTAAATATTTCTCTATTTACATTGTTATAATTGACATCATTATTATTTTTTAAACTTAAAATCGTATATTTCATTTCTGATTCTAATATTGGCAGTGCAGCTAAGTTTGTATTCCAGTATAAGTTCGATCGCCAGAGTAAAGCTCTAGTACTTATGTTTGCCAGAGTTTGCATAGTTCTTCGTAGTCATCATTACGTTGTTGTTTTTTGTTATCTTTGAGAAGTATGTTTTTCTAAAAATTTTTGTTATTTGTCTTAAGTTTTTTATGGAAATCTAAAGTAACATTAAACCTATAGTTGAAATTCATTTTAAAATTGTATAAAACATTTTTAGGTAGCAATGAGTTATTATAACTGTTTGTATATATTAAAACCTATAAAAATATATAAAAAAAGGTTTTTAATTTAATGTATTTGTAAGGAACTGAATCAATATTTTGTGCTTAGTTTGTGATATATTATAATGAAGCACTTCCGTTATACCACATATAGAAAGGAGTCGTGATTTATTCTGTATGATAAGTAAGTAACACTTACTTCGTTCCAATCGCTTCTCTATTCTTGTAACTTATTGACTCGTTTTTACCAGTTCCTCTTAATACATTGACACATCCTGTACTGCGTCTCTTTTAGACTGTATAATATTATATTAATTTTATTATTAGAAAATACTTGGTTTGATTTACAAACGAATATCTATCCTATCGTTCTTATTTTTTATTATTCTTCGCATACTTATTCATTGTTAGTTTGTAAAAAATATTTTTTTAACGAATCACTGGATTGTTAAACGTGCTCTTGTAGAGTAACGTGTGATTCGCAAATAAGTGTTTTAATGGCTTTCCTGGTGGAAGTCTCACAGTTTAAAAGGCACAAAGTCAATAAAACTTTACTTTGATTTTCATTTTAATTTGGGATCAAGAGTGCTTGTATCACTATTTTCACTATATAGTTGTATGTTTTTTATATAAGTAAACAATACACCTATAGTACTAATTCAAAAAGACTAACAAATCCGAAAAGTTAATACACACAATTTTGACACTTTATTATAATTCATCTGATGATTCTTTGCACACGTATGCGATTATTCAAGAATTAATATTTATATTACCTTACTTTTCTATTAACAGAACCTAAAACCAAGAAATTAAGCCGTTTTCCTTCCACAATAGTAGATATACATGAACAGTGTCAGATAAAGTGATCCAGTTCTCGTAATTTCCAGTTTTTACAACAATGTCACAAGCTAATTATTTAAATTTTAATTTTTTTTTGTATCTTGAAGTCCTTAATTTTTTTAAAAATTAGTTATAACAAATTATCATTATTGTTTGATTTCTTGAGATAAGGATGTATTTAAACTAATCACGGGAAGTAATATTCTAAGGTTTGATTAATTTTCTATCCTCTAATTGATTTGAGATGTCTCAAGTCTGACATCGGCGACATACATTTGATTTAATTTGTATAAATTGAATGATGGGCCGTGTGCAAAGGCTCACGAATCGATTATATCAATGAGACAAGCAATTCAATTTGACAAAATACTGTTTAAATACTTTAATTTAACATATCACTCATTTATAAATTCGAACGGTGAATTTACAAAATTTGAGTGAGCAAGGCTCCATGTTTATTAAAATGAAAATTATATCTAAGATTAATATTATTATAAAAATGACTGCCAAATTTACTCAGTGCTGTTGGTTGCATTTTGTTTCAAATCGAGGTTTCAAAAGCTGAAGATAGCCTCTCAAAGAGAATTAAAAGCTCGATCCCACCAAATGTTACCCTGTTCGATTCGAGAATCGGATTAGTTTGTAATAATATGAATCTTATTTGTAACACTCCAATTCTGGTTATTTTACTTTATGCCTTTTACAAAATCGTCTTGACTAATGATTTTAAACATACAAATGCCAAAAACAAGATTTTTTTATAAATTTAAATTAAATACATATTAACCAGTCAATTGATTTAGCAGTTTTTATTCATTTATTAATTAAGCAAATGGTAGTTTGCTTTATTTTAATTAAAGCAATTGTTTTCTTTAAGTTTTTGTTCAAAATATTTCGAAACTACTTCCATTTTAATGTGGTATTTTTCCTTGTTACAGAACCTTTCATTTGCGATGATACAAGTTCAATAGAATTAAGCTTACAGTGATTGACAGGCAGTCGATGTACTAGAATATTCTGTTTTTTGCCAGTAGCTCCTTTTTCAAGCCATTAAATTTTTCCTTTGCCCTAGGGTGTTTTCATTCAAATGGGCAATTCATATAAAACTATATCTTTCCAACTGTATAACCTTCGTTTATCCATATTTCATTCCAATAGTACAATTTCTTACTTGGATTGAACTGTAGTTTTTATTTTTCGTAAATAATTTCGTTGCCAACTATAACTTAATTTTTTTTAATGAATACTTTCAATTTTCTCACTTAAAGTATGATTTCCGTAGAATTTTCTAAGACATATTTCTTCTTCTTTCATCGTACCCAAAATTTATCTAAAAAGTAAAATTGGATCACCGATATACACTGCGCGCCAAAAATTAACGCATAATTTTAAAATTATAATTTCAGTCGTAATGAAAAAATGTTTGTTTATTCTTTTCTTTTTTTGCGAAAATTGTATTGCAATAAAACTACCTAACATCATAAATAAATGATGGAATTGAAAAGTTTTCAAAAAATTGAGAAGTTCAAGAAAATTAAACTAGTAGCGAGTATTGCCTCCTCTGGCATTTATTACTACTTTACAACGATCTCTCGTACTGAGAATTACCGTTCTTGATTCATCTTGATCAATTTGAACCCAAATTTCAAGTAATCGCAAAAACAGTTGATCTAATATGTTTGATGCGTTAGGTTGTTGTCGTAGTGGTCTCCCTACGATGTCCCAAACATGTTCTATTTTGTTAAGATCGGGACTTCTGATGATGTCGGGCCTCCTGATGATATCGTTGCACAATTCTTGTAATGTGTGGCCTGGCATTATCTTGCATGAACATAAAATTATCCGCAATCAATTGTGCAAAATGGGACGATATACTCTTCTAAAATGTCTGCAATGTACCTGTGTGATATATTCTAACTCCGTAAGAGCCTCCAAATTAATCCCACCCCACACCATTACAGAGCCGCCAACATACTGTACAGTCCGTACAGTGTAATACTGTGCGTAGCGTTCCCCAGGCCTTCTGTACACTCTGTTCCGCCTATCATCAGAAAAAAGGCAGTACCTGAATTCATCGGTGAACAATATTCTTTCCCAATCGTCATTATTCCAAACATGTTCAAAAGCAAAATGCAATCTTTGTCTTCTATGATCTCTGGTCACAAATGGGCCAGTGGGTGTCCTTCCAGGGCGCAGGTCGTTTGTGGCAAGTCTTCTCCTTATCGTATTTTGGCTGATTTTAAAGTTCATAACGATCCAAAAATTCATTTTGTAGAGAATTACTGGTAACGGGTAACAAACCTTCGTTGTAATTTTTCTACGGCCTTGACTGGGTCTTCTCGAGTTACTTGACTCTTGAAATGGTTGACTGAGTGACATTAAATCGTTCAGCGAGTTCAAATTGACGGTATCCTTCTTCGCAAAGAGTAACGATTCTAATATAGACACTTTCTGACAAATTTCAATTTTCTTGCGTGGCTCATGTCAAAAGAAAAAACACTTAAACTTGAAACACGCCTTTGAACATTCGGCACTACGTATTCCAACTCAACTAAATTCGAATTAAAATAAAACACAACTAACATGTTTTTTCATTTTCTTGCAAAAAATGATAAAATCATCATCATTTTTACGGTTCTTTCGATAAATTTTACAATGTACCGGAGGTAACAATATTATATTATCACAAAAATTGAAACATTAAAATTATTTGATTTATCAGGATTTTTAAAATTATGCGTTAATTTCGGCGCGCAGTGTAATATTCATACTATATGTATTTTGATAACGATTTCCGAAGTGGAAATCTAAAACGTCAAAATAAACTTACTTTAAACACTTTAAAGGTGTTAGGTGTTTAGTTTGGTGTTAGGTTACAATGTTGTCGGACACTTTATTGGTAATATATTTATCACTTAATTTTCTACTTGTATAATATAAAAGATATTAAATTTTTTAAAGAAATAAGTTGCAATAAAAATAATTGTCGCGAACCTAAAAAATATTGTTTTTTGACATTTGTTATACCTACGCAAGCTTCTTATTAATTTTGAAAAAAAAAATACTGACCAAAAAATTATCGATATGCGTTCACCATTCTGTAATTAAACAAAAATACTATTAATTAAAATAAAAATAACCATTTTTGTATATATATGAAAATTACCTGGTCTTAATGTTGTGTATATATTTAAATAAAAAAAAACCTCAAGATAGTGCTTTATTTTGTAAAACGGAACAAAATTTTGTGCTAAAATGAATCATTAGCAGCTAAACTATTTTGTAAACAGGATTTTTATTATTTTTTGGTAATCATTTTCGGTTTCTATTGAAATGCTGAAATTAACGGAAAAATTGTAATATGAATGTTTACTTTTTGTTCTACATGTGTCAAAAATACATTCAGCATTTGGTTTTAATTTGCACTATGTACGTTAATTATACAAATAAAAAACTGAATAAAATACTCTCGAATGTTACTTTTTTTTAACCTTAACATCCAAAAATATTTATTTAAGTCAAAAACGTAAGAAATAATAATTTATCAGCTATCTATCATAAAGAAGGAAGGTCGATTTATGAATTTGGTATGTATGGAATAGCGTTTTAAATCAGAAAATGACGGTGGCCACCGACTCGACATGCCGCTCGACAATTTCGCACAGTATGTCGAGTTAGCAGCTGATTCGACAGAACACTTTCATGCAAAGTCAAACTATCCTACTCTCTACCAATACAATTATTAAGTTGGGCAAAGCATATATCACCAAACAATTTCGAAAATAGAAAATACCTGCATTTAATCATGCAGATAATCACCAATATTCCCATCATTTAAAGGATTCGTTGTTGCAGCCTTTACAGTACGTCCACATATTCGCTATTTATCTTATGTTGTTTGTATTTTTGCCTCGGAATAGATGTTATTAGCAAAGGAGAAAATTGGTTTACAGGTTAAATCTAACATTTTCTTAATTTATATATTTTTTGAAAACTATTTCCGGATTGGAAATCGAAACGTCAACCCAAATCTGGAGAACTGCCATTAAAATACAGAAGAGAATGGTCCACAACAAAATTTTTAAGCGTTAAAAACAACCCTGTCATTCAATCAATCGTTGAATTAGAAGCATTTTGTAATATGGACAATAAATACTGGAGAAATAAGTAAAACCCATATTGATAGCAACTATCAGAAAAATCTAACCTTATTTGCAGAACCTATATTCCAGTAAACTTCTTCCTTGCCATGAATATGAACTGGAACTACAACTTCAACCATTAGGAATTCTGAATGAAGACATTACAAAAAATGAATTCAATCTTATGAATTTTGTGAACTTAGTTAAAAAATTCCATTCATACAAAAAATTCTTTACAGATGGATCAACGGACACAATGGGAAATGCGGGATTTAGTGTTTTTTCCCCAGATATAAACTATTCATTTTCATCTAAACTACCCAAATATGTACAGCAGAGGTAACCGCGATCAATCATACAGTCCAAATTATACGGGAACAAAATATCACAGAAGCCATTATCTTTTCTGACTCCAAAAGTGCACTACAAAAAAATCAAAAAAACAGGGTTTTCTAAAGACACAGAACAACATATCGTATTTAACGAAAAGAGGAATTATCCTAGCAAAGAACAATAATATCAAAATCTTACTAGCATGGATCCCAGGACACACTGGTATTACTGGAAACTACAAGGCTGACCAACTTGCCAATATAGGTCTTTCTCTGAATATTCCCATGAATATCAAGCTAGAGTTTTCAAATTTTACACCCTACTTGAAAAGAGATATTTGGTCTAACTGAGCAGCTGAATGGTACGAAGAATATGGCACAAGTAATTCATTATATGCCAAAATTAATAAACGAATCCACACACTACCATGGTTCAATAAATTCGCATATATCAGTAGGAGACATTTAACTACAATCATCCGTATGAGAATGGGTCATTGCTCATCCCCTCTTCATCTATTTAGAATTGGAGTCAAAGATGATCCTTATTGCGAATGTGGCCAAGTAGGAGGATTAAACCATATTTTATTAGAATGTCGCTTAAATCAAAACCCACACTTCGACTTGTATGCCGAATTAGCTAAAACTAAACTTCCCACCCCCATAAATATTTGTACAATCCTCACAAATATTAATGAAAATACAATAAACACCTTATGTAACTTTATTTCTAGCTTTAATATTAAATTATACACTATGATATTCCTTCTTTCAGTCGTGAGTGCTTCTACTTTATCCGTCGGTAGCATTTCTGGTGTGTGCAAAGCTTGTAGGCTACCCCCGAGCGAGAAAAGTTTATACCTTTGTTGTGTTGTCTTACTAATATTTTAGCCTGTGAAGAAAAAAAACCAGCACAAGTATACATGTAGAATAACCTAAAACAAACAAAGGAAGAATATAAGTGTAGGTAGGCACTGATTGCTGAAGTAAGACCAAAGAATATAGACGCTTATAGAAGAATTGTTCACTGTTATTTTTGAAAGTCGGCAAAGGTAAATCAGGGTGGGACGCACGTGGTACCACTAAGGAGCGGTCATGTCAGCTCTATTATTGCTTCTAAAATATGAAAGAGTGTGGCAATAAATGCAACTTTAGATATTTTTATATGTAGATGCCGCGTGGTCGTAGAATAGGATTAAATTTTTGTGTTTTATAAAATTTTTTAGAGAAAATAATATTATTTTAACTTTTAATAAATTAATCTTTTTAGAAAAATTATTATGAATCAAATTTTTAATTGAAATATGTACAAATCTTAAGTATAAATCAGTTTAAGACTATATTGTAATAATTTCACCAATATTTATTCATTGTGAAAATTATGTTTTAGATACTACTAGTTGTTATTTTAAAACAAGATTAAATAGTACCTACCCATACAGCGTAAAAACTTTCACATATACTATTCATTAAAAGGTACTGTTAAATATTTCAAAAATAAATCAGGAATGCTTTTTGTTGTTATTAAAAAATTATGGATGAAATGGAAGTTTCGGCGAAATGGAAAATTTCATAATTTAGTAAAAAGTTTCATTGAATACTTTTTTTTAATTGAATTTTTTTAAAAATGTTTCGTTAATTTCTGGGCAGAAAAACAGTATAATAAAAAGTTATGTGACGGTTTTTCTTTGTGTTTGTACAAACCTATTTTTAATTCAAAGTTATACAATTAAAAAAATAAATACTTTGAATATTGTAAATATCATACATTTTTAAGTTTTAAAATTAAAAATTTAACATATTAAAAATAAAGATTTTATTGTGAAAAAAACAAAAAAAAAAGACAGTTTGCAAATCAATGGCATCGAAATTTGTTTAGGCGTAGATGCAAAGTTACCCGTTTGTACTCCTTTCCCACTTTCCCCTAACTACATAATTCATTATGAAATTTTCGCCACGGCGCCACGCTTTGAGTTTATGCAGCCACCCTCAGGAGGAGTGTTTTGAAGTCTAAACAAACCGTAACCACAGTATATTGCTTAAAAAGAATTCTTTTTAAGCAATATACTGTGCCGTAACCACAGTATATTGTTTAATTAAGCAATATACTGTGCCGTAACCACTAACCAAATCAACTCAAATCGCCAAGACAAAAAGTGTCTACCCTCGAAGTAAACTGGGTAAATTGTCCAGGACATCACATAGCCCAAAAAAAGAATAAGAAGAAGAAATTAAAGGTTAATGAATGACTTGTTGAGTTAACACGTGTTAATAGTAAGAAAATTCTACGGACTTTACTGTAAGTTTTTTCATTAAATTACATAGTAGCAGTAGATTAGTAGGGCATGGATGTAAATACTGCCGATATCCCAGAAAAGGGGGATTTTTGCTTTGCTTTCTTGGATTCTCAAAAGATTTTAAACTCTACACACGTGTTTGCTCCTAGACATAACCAAAATGTTAGTCAAATTGAAAGAGAACTTTTTGAATTGAAAAATAAAAATAGATTTCAACACGATCAGATTATGTTAATAGAAGTGAATAATTTATCCTCCAGGATTGAAAACGTCAGCAGGAGAAAAGTTGAATATAAAATACATTGAATTCGTCGATGTATAATATAAAGTATAGAGAACGTTCCGGTTAAGTTAGCTGCTACAAATGAAACTTCAGGTACTTCGTACTTCAGTAAATCACAAATTTGCGTTTGTGGTATTGCCATGTCCTCATTATGTATGTTTTATGCCTCAAATATGCTTTTTTATATAAAAATATTAGGTAATATCTTAGATTAAAGAAACCCTAATATCAAAGAATATAGACGCATATAGAAGAATATTTTAATGTCATTTTTTACCGTCGGCAAAGGTTATACCAAAGAATATAGACGCTTATAGAAGAGCAGTTCAAATGGGCGATTTGGTTACGGTTTATACTGTATCATGGGTTTATACTTCAAAAGAGGGTGGCTGCTGGCTGCATAAACTCAAAGCGTGGTGCCGTGGCCGTCGGCTTAAAACTATCATCACAGAATTCATGAAAATTTCATAATGAAATATGTAGTTAGGGGGAAGTGGGAAAGGAGTACGAACGGGTAACTTTGCATCTACGCCTAAACAAATTTCGATGCCATTGATTTGCAAACTGTCTTTTTTTTTGTTTTTTCACAATAAAATCTTTATTTTTAATATATTAAATTGTTAAATTTTTAATTTTAAAACTAAAAAATGTATGATATTTACAATATTCAAAGTATTTATTTTTTTAATTGTATAACTTTGAATTAAAAATAGGTTTGTTCCAACACAACGAAAAACCGTCACATAACTTTTTATTATACTGTTTTTCTGCCCAAAAATTAACGAAACATTTTTAAAAAATTTCAAAATTTTTCAACCGAAAATTTAATTTTTTCAGGACTTTTCATCAAACTTTTTAGACAATTTTCCAAATTATTTCATTGAACAATAATTGTCCTGTTCGAAAAAGTATTCAATGAAACTTTTTACTAAATTATGAAATTTTCCATTTCGCCGAATCCAAACTTCCATTTCATCCATAATTTTTTAATAACAACAAAAAGCATTCCTGATTTATTTTTGAAATGTTTAACAGTACCTTTTAATGAATAGTATATGTGGAAGTTTTTACGCTGTATGGGTATTATTTTTAATCTTGTTTTAAAATAACAACTAGTAGTATCTAAAACATAATTTTCACAATGAATGAATATTGGTGAAATTATTACAATATAGTCTTAAACTGATTTATACTTAATTGAAAATAAACTGTTGACATTAATTACAATTAAAATAAATTTTATCTAGAAATGTATGACATTTACTAAAATATCATCTTCATAACTGATTTTTGTATTCATATATGAATGAATGAATAACTTATTGGTTTCAAAAATGAAACCAAATGTTAACTTAGTGTTTAATTACTACATAGTATATTCAACTAAATAATATTCTTTTCATTATATATATATATATATATATATATATATATATATATATATATATATATATATACCGATTCGGCAAATTTTCAACTACCGTATACGTTAATCAGTATGTGGAACAAAGATAACACTTAATTGTTTGAATACGAGTGAGACACAATCCACGCACTTGGAGTAGCGAGTCTAATTTTTAAACAGTGTTGCGAAATTTCTGTAACATAACTCCTTCTAAAACATTAGTCGGATACATGAGTGTAACATAATGTTTAAATCCACTACAGTTCATTGCAGAATGAAAATTAATATTGCCCCAACGAACCTTACATGAAGTAATCATGTAAGTATTATTTTTTAAACGATTATATCATTACTTCATTAATTAACAAAGAATACTGAATTGAGAAATTGAGATGCGACAACAGCGTGAGCTAAATAAATAACGCACTTCAGTAGACAGACAAATAGTATAAACCATTTGCCCTCTCTACGACTTCCCCTCAAAAGAATAGGCGGTCCTTATCTGTACAGCAGGTTTAAGGTCAATAAGGTAAGGTCTATTTCTTTGATTTTTAGCTGTCGTGGTAAAAGGTTGAAAACAAATAATTAACATGCCAAGCGTATACAGTAGAACCTCGATAAATTAAATTCCAAGGGAAAAACCAAATATTTTAAGTTATAGAGGTTTTAAGTTATCAAGGGTCTATGTTGTGATGGTTTCCTATATTAATATAGGTCAGAAGTTCATTAAAATATAGGCATTTATTATACACTACATTACTACATAAACTACATTCATTTATTATATTCGTTACAAAAAGTTAAAGCAATAATTAAAGGTATAGTCTACTAAAAAAGTCTGTGATTTTCTTTTGTTTTAAACAATTCATAGATTCTAAATCGATTTGATTTTCAATAACATAGAGAAGAAAATACGTTATCTTTTATGTTTCTACACTGCTCTATAAATGATCGTACAGTCGTTATAGCCCTCTTGCTTCGTTGATTGATATGCTCTTAGATGAAGTTTGTGGGTCGTCATTAAATTCATCGTCTTTATAACTTTAAATACAGTACATGTTGTTATTCCATTATTCAGGATCATTATTATCTTCCTCTTCAAAATGATTTCTTGAGGTTCTGAAGAAAAACCACAGGTTCTAAAGCAGTTTTTCACTGTGAGGAGTGTTACGTTTTGCCATGTTTTGTCCATCATCCTCATTACTTGAAGAACATTGATAGAAGAAATCGTATTTTGCTCCATATCAGCTATCATTCTTCTAACAACTTCTTTTCTGTATAATGTTTTAAAATTTTTAATGATACCCTGATCCAAAGGTTGAAGTTGTGATGTTGTGTTTGGTGGAAGAAATTGTACTTTGATTGCCTTTAATGGTGGTATGTCCCCGTGTGCTGTTTAGTTGTCGATGAACAGAACAATTTTTCTATTTCAAGTTGCCCTTTGCTAATCTATATTAATCAGCCATTTTTTAAAAAGTTCTGCTGTCATCCATGTTTTTTTATTGGCTTCATAATTAATGGGTAGTGATTTTAAACCTGCAAAACACCGAGTTTTTTTTTACTTACCTATATAATTAAAGGTTTGAGTATTTCTGTGCCCGTAGAATTTGCACAAAGCAGAATCTTAAGTCGTTCCTTGCTGTGTTTTTCTCCATGACATTTTTTATTTTTGAATGTTAATGTTTTTTCGGGAAGACATTTAAAAAACAGACCAGTTTCATCAGCATTAACAACATCATTGGGATCATAATTATTCACTAAATTATGCAAGTCAGATTTCCATTCTTGGCAGACTGATTTGCTTACGCTCGTACTTTCGCCGCACATTTTTTTAAGGTTAAATCATTCGTTTATTGAAATTCTCTAACCAGCCATTGCTGGATTTAAAATTATCGATTTTTAGTGAATTAGCGAACTCTACAGCGTTTTCTTTCAGTATGGGTCCACTGATACTGATGTTTTTGTTTCGATACTGTTTTAACCACGTAAACAAACACTGTTCCAAATTAGGGAATTCGGCAATTTTTGTCTCCTGATTCTTGTTTTTTCAATAGTTCGGTTTCTTTTTTTATGATGATTGATAATGTACTCTCGTGTATTCCAAACAGAGCCGCAACTTATTTTCTTTTGAATCCATTTTTCACTGCTTCTATAGCTTTTAATTTATCAGCATATGTTAGCGTTGTTAATTTTCTTTTTGAACTCATTTTAAGCAAGGTATCACACAGTACCTAAATCAATGTTTCTAGAACAGTGATCAAAACTTATGATACAGTAAGCTGTTCAGCTGTCATTGGTAAACAATTTTATGTTATAGAGAGTGTGAAAACATTTCTTTAAGTTACTGAGGGCCAATATGGATATTATTTATTTAAGTTATCGAGATTGTGTATTTTAAGTTGTAGAGGTTTTGGGCTCCGATGGGAAGGGAACATATAATTTTTTGAAGTTATAGAGGTTTTTAAGTTATTGAGGTTTGACCTATCGAGGTTCTACTGTATTTTCAAAAAGAAAAGATTCAAATGGTGAAATGGTATTATGGGAACCATTCTATTGTAGAAATAATACAGTTATTTATTGCTGCTTTTTAAAAACAATAACTTTTTAAAAAATGTTTTCCGATGAATCTTCATTCACAATCCATAAACGTCATAATCCATCTGTCGTCCGCTATTGGTCTAGGGAAAAGAAACATTTGAGTATTGCTGTGAAAACACAATTCCCAAAGAAATTAAATGTGTGGACTGGCATTTATAACGATAATATAATTAGTCCATTTTTTATTACGGGAAATCTGAATGGACGAAAGTATCTAGATTTATTACGCAATCAGATTATTCCAGCAGTTTGAAACCTTGCGGTCAACTTCGATGATGTTTGGTTTCACAGGATGGTTGCCCAGCACATAATGCAATCGAAGTTACAAATTATTTGGAACAAACATATCCTGGACGAATAATTTCTACACGAGGAGCAATAAAATGGCCCCCTAGATCACCAGATTTAGCACCTTTGGTATTTTATTTCGTAGGAATGCTAAAATCAAAATTATATCGGCATGAATTCGAACGAGCCACCAATTTAGCCGAATTGTAAGAAAAAATTGTTCAACTTTGTAGTCGAGTACAACCAAATCAGCTAAATGCAATGAGACTTGCTTTAATTGAAAGATTCGGATTTTGTTTAGCTTAAAATGGTGGTTTGTTTGAACATTTAATTGGTTAGAGATTTTTTAAAAATGCCTTTAATTTTAATTATTTAGAATAATTTTTTTGATTGGTTTTTTTCTTATAAAAATAATATTTATATTTAGTTAATGTTTGTTAAGTTAATTATTGTTTTATTTCCTAGCTACCACAGCTAAAAATCTACAAAAATTACATTTAAAACTCGAATACCTATAAGTGTTTGAGTTTTTCTTAAAGATTTACCAACGGAAAGTTGGCGACGAAATAATTTTATGCAAAGAACTGCACCCCATCAATGTCCGATAATTACTGTCGGTCATTGGTCATCGGTGTATTTTTATGCCGCTTCGCACTGTAAAAGAAGGCGTTGCTTAAAATTTTAAACTCTTCAGGGGAACAATGCTTTGTTGCCACACATAAATTACTTAAATCACTGTTCTTTGTTAACTAATAAAGTAATTGATAAAATCGATTAGAAAATAACAATTACGTGGCTACTTTATTTGAATTTTTTTGCGACAATATTAATTTTTATTCTACAATGAACTGTAGTGGATTTAAATATTATTTTAGACTCATTGTATCGGACTAAAATTTTAGAAGGAAAGATGTAACAGAAATAATAGCAACACTGTTTAAAAGTCATACCTACTCCATCGAGATGGTGACTGCCTCTCACTTCTATTCAAACAATTAAGTGTTATCTTTGTTCCACATACTGAATAACGTATACGGTAGTTGAAAATTTGCCGAATCTGTATATATATATATATATATATATATATATATATATATATATATATATATATATATATATATATACATATATAAGAGTAAGAAAAAAGAAGTGCTTGTGACTCGTTTGGAAAAAATATATAAATATGTTTTGGATTGGTTGGAGTCAATAAAAGGGGCTCTTATGTAACTATTTTTTATCTCAAGCTTTCAATTGTGTTTCCAATCATTTTCAAGAGCTGCTAAAAAATACAAAATATCTTACAAAGTTGAACTAGAAAAAAAAATATTAACTCACCAAATGAAATAAAATATTTATATATCTCTATATCGTCTGTTGACAAGAAAAAGTCATTAAGTACACAAATTAGCTAAACACAGCTTTTCTCACTAACTACTTTTATTTTCTTGTATGTTTTGCTGGAAAAGCTCACTAACTACAATAATCTACCAATAACAGAGTTATATACATCTAAAATTCATTAAGTGATTTTTTCTTTTCTATTTACGGCAGGCAAAAGTCAGTTGAACACTTAGTGAGGTTAAGCTGACAGCATTTTAGTAAAGTCATTTGCGGCATCGCATAACAATTAATGAGTTAACATAAAATCGATAGAAACACAGTTTTTTAGGGATTTTTGTTATTGTTTGTGAAATATTACTGGAAGTAATATTTAAAATGTCGTCAAGGAGCCGGAGAATGTTAGAAATAGTTTACCGTAGAAAAGACTCTGAAGAAAACATGCAAATCGTAGTAAGTTTTTGAGGTTATGTTGACTGGTGAATTATTGTATTTTAAATAATATTATTTCCAGAATAACGAAAGTGTACAACAGTCCGTTGATCGGCCAGTACTGAATGCAACAGGTGATTTTCTTGAAACAAAACAGCCATATAAGGTGAGTGATATAATAATAATTATTGTTTTCCTTTTGATTCAAGTCCAGAACCGGCTTAAATAAATATTTTGATGCAATATAACTGTTGTACGTATGCTCAGAAAGGTTGCTAAAATAGTAGAATCTGTGTTTTCTTTCTTCTTTTATAGGTGTATGCCACGCAATATGTATGTCTTTGTAACAAAATATTTTTCTGAAGGCATATTTGAATGTTGATCATTTAATTTAGTTGTGACTACGAAAAGTACTTACGCTTTATTTATTTATGTATGTTATATAAAAATCGTTAAGATAAAAAAATAACGAAGTTCAGTAAAATATTTTTTTTGCTTTAGTTCAGTAAAATATTTGCTTAAACTAATGGAGAAACCATCTCATGTTTAATTCGTTTCAGGTGAAACGCAACCGCCTTGTGGACTATGATTGTGAAACAGATAGTGAAGCTGACTCTTCTGGAGATTCTGATAAAGATCCAATATTTCAAGAGGAGAACTGGTCTGATATTACTGATTTCTCAGATTATGAAATCCCAGAAACGAAAGGCAAAAAGTTGACAAGGTATAGAACCAACGAACCAAAAAACTGGAAAGTTAATATTACGAAAGAAAAGCGAGCTAAGTGTCTCCCGTATAAAAACCAAAAAAAAAAGAATGCCCTGCAAAGTTTCCTAAGCAAGTTGATTGCAGTACTTGTAGGTTTAAATGCACTTCCAATTTTACGCAACAAGAGAGAGAAACTATTTGTAAAACTTATTGGGGACTGGGTAATTTTCTTAGGCAAAAAGACTTTATTTTAAAATACGTAACACGACTGGAACCTAAACGCAGAAAAGTAGCAGAAAACAGCAACGCTCGAAGTATCTCAAAATTTTACTTTTTGGAAAATGATCGAGGTAGATACAGGGTGTGTGCAAAATTTTTTGAGAAAACACTTTGTATTTCAAATGGCCCTGTTAACACCGCTATTACAAATCAAAGTGCTGTTGGATGTTTTGTGGGAATAGACAAAAGAGGCAAAAAAGCTCCTGCAAACAAAAGTACCGAGAATCAAATTGCTATGGTAAAAAAACACATTGAACAATTTCCAGCAATGGAGTCACACTATGTCCGTAAATTAACCAAAAAACTCTACTTAGATAGCAGGTTGTCAATCTATAAGATGTATAACCTATACAAGAATGATTTTTGTAAAAAAAATAACTTGGATAATCCAGTCAGTGAAAAAACTTATCGTAGAATATTTTGCAACAGTTATAATTACTCTCTCTTCAAACCAAAAAAGGATCTTTGTTCAACATGCTCCAAATATAAACAAGCTTCGCCTACTGAAAAACGTGAACTGGAAGCTCAATATACTTTTCATTTAATGAGAAAGAATCAGTGTAACGAAGCAAAAGACAACGATAAGATACGCTGTAAAAACGACCCTACCTTTACTATGTGTTCCTTTGACCTGCAAAGTGTCCTGCAATTACCTTCCTCTGGTGTTTCTGTGTTTTATTATTCCAGAAAAATTTGTGTATACAACCTCACTATTTGTGTTGGTTATGGGGAGAAAGCACATTGCTTCACCTGGAATGAGCTGAATGGGAAACGGGGGAGTAATGAAAATCACTCCCTTCCGTAGTTAATCATGTTTCTCTCTTTTGTGATACATGCGGAGGGCAAAATAGAAACCAAAATGTTGCTGCGATGATGTTATATGCTGTACAAATTATTCCAAACCTAAAGATAATTGAAATCAAATTTTTGGAGTCAGGGCATTCTCATATGGAATGCGGCTCAATGCATTCAGCAATAGAGTCTGCAAAAAAATATGAGAATGCCTTTACTATGAACGATTGGGCGAGAATATTTAAATCTGCTCGTTCCTTCAACCCAAAAAATAAAAAGAAAGGTAAATATGAGGTGCATATCCTTAAATATACAGACTTTTTCAACCTGCAAGAGTTATCCTCAAAACTTATTAAAAACAGAAATAAAGATGAGAATGGGGAAACAGTTTCATGGTTGAACATCAAATGCTTGAAGTTTGAGAAGAAAAATCCCGAAGCATTCTTTTACAGATATGACCATTCAAGTGACTATAAAAAAGTAAATATCTCTGGACGAGGTCGACCTAAACAGTTACCAGTTCAACTGAAATCTGCATATCAGCAACTTTTACCGATTTCAAGTAAAAAAAAATCTGATCTTTTAAAATTGGTCACATCAGGACACATACCAGAAGAAGTAGCTGCCTGGTATACAAACTTACCTTCAGTTGAAACAACAGGCTCAGATCGTTTACCGGAACCTAATCATAGTGACTCTGAAGATGAATGACTTCATTTATTCAATTTTTTATTCATTTTTTATTACAAAAGAAGAATTTGTTTATTTATTCAGTTTTTTATTCAATTTTTGTTATAAAATTTCACTATAATAAAATCGCAATCCAGTTCATTAATTGTTTTATTTAAGGTTTTAGCCAATTTACTTGCAGAAAAAAATCATTAAGTACTAAAACTCCAAAAACTTCATAAATATCAACAACAGAGGTAAATTATTACCTTGGTATTATAATTAGGCATATTTACGTCAAAACTTTCAAGTTTCATAACAATCAAAACAAAAATGAAATTTTAGTCAAATAAAAAGTGTTTTTAAGTCCAATTTTCTCAAATAGTTTGTGGCAGCACTTAGTGACTTTTTCTTGTCAACAGACGATATGTATATCGACATTTGTTAAAATAAATGTTAAAGAGATATTAAAAAACAAAAAAAGTAAAATAAAAATATATGAGAAATTATAAACGTTTTAAAGGTAAGAATAGTAGATAGTTTAAAAACCTTTTATGTGTAAATATTGCTGCTCTTAGCTAATATTAATTTGCTTATAACAATGTTAATAATGTTTAATTAATTTGTAATAATAGGCAAGTTAATATTACTCAGCGGGAACCAAGCGAGAAGGTAGAAGTTATCTCCCACCAGGATGGTAAGGAATATACTCAGAGTCCAAAAGTTAGGCATCCTATGTATATAAAAATTTACTATTTGATTAATTAATATTTTTTCGAAATACGTCAAGTGGATTAAAACAGTATAAAACGATGGATTCACACTTTTTCAATATTTTAAAGATCCAAAAAAGATGATATTTCAAAATACCACTTTTGTCAGGGTGCTTTATGACCTAGTCTGCTCGTTAGAGCACCTTGAGTTCTTAGCAACTCTGTTACGAGGGGGTTGATGGTATTCTCCCGAAGTCTCTTTTTATCGTCGGGTGTTGCTGATTTGAATTTCTAAGGATTTGCTATGGTCTATGTCCCAGCAGCCATTTTTGCCTTTTTCTTATCTTCCTTTGTTGAGCTCTAGTGAGGAGTTATTTGAGACTTACTTATTTTTTAATTTAAAAATCCGAAATTATACTTCAAAATTTCGAATTCTCAAATTGTAAAAAATAATTCTTTGGTGTATGTGTTAAAAAGCAATCCTAGCGTACTAACAAGATCAGGAATTGTTTTTATCAAAACACCTTACAATTTTTTGAGCTTTCTCTCCCGGTGATTGACTTTTAATTAATTTTATTTATAGTTTATAAAAAGAGAGTTTTAATTATATTATTTGTAGATTTGTACATAATTTCAATTAAAAATTTGAATCATAATATTTTTTCTAAAAAGATTAATTAATTAAAAGTTAAAATAATATTATTTTCTCTAAAAAATTTTATAAAACGCAATAATTTAATCCTATTCTACGACCACGCGGCATCTAGATATAAAAATATCTAAAGTTGCATTTATTGCCGCACTCTTTCATATTTTAGAAGCAATAATAGAGCTGACATGACCGCTTCTTAGTGGTACCACGTGCGTCAAACCTGACTAACCTTTTGCCGACTTTCAAAAATAACAGTGAACAATTCTTCTATAAGCGTCTATATTCTTTGGTTTGAGTTTACACAGTCGCCCTCTTAAGGATTTTTTTGAAGTATAATAACAGTAACCAAATCGTCCATTTGAACTGTTCTTCTACACTTCTCAACAATTGAAGTGGATATTATGAAAATTTGTATTTTATTTTTTGTTTATAAGGTCAAATAGAAAAATGGAGTGATATAAATAAAGATTTATTTTTACTTCGTATTTTCATGGAGATGAACCGAAAGAAAGAAATTTTTTAAGAAAAAAAAATAGAAAACAAACAAAAATTGTAAAATTAACAACCTAAAATTTCTAATCCTTCTCAATTTCTAATATCCCGAAAAGAAAAATTAATAGTGTGTAGGTCCACCTTTGTGTCGCCTTAGTGCTCTAACTCTATTTGGAAGACCTCTTATTAAATTATTGATGAACTGCTGCGGTATACGTTCCCAAATCGCGCGTAATATATTGGCCCACTGATCTAAGGTTTGGGGCGGTTGAGGGGTTAAGGAGGAGGTTAAGGAGCCTGGTTTGTTGCCTAGACATTTCGCCCAAACATGTTCAATGCAATTCATATCAGGTGAACACGGTGGCCTCTCCATTCTTGTAATGCCATGAGCTTCTATACACTCGTTGACAATTCTCGCACGGTGAGGGGGAGCATTATCATCAATCAGAACAAATTGTTCGCCTATTGCACCAAAAAATTGAACAACTGTTGGTACTATGACTCTGTCTCGATGTCGTGTAGCAGTCATTGTCTCATTATTTAAGACTACTAGGTTCGTGCGAACGTCAAAACATATGCCTCCCCACACGCAAACGGATCCATCTCCAAAAATAGTGGTTGGGACTCTCACATTTTCATTGTAACGCTGTCCTCTTTTCCTCCACACCAATATTCGGCCATAATTCGTATACAAACGAAATCTGAACTCGTCAGTAAAGAGACAATTCCTCCAATTTTCGAAATTCCACTGATAGTGTTCCATCGCCCAGCGATATCTGCATGCATGCTGCTCCCTAGTTAGCCGTGGTTGGGTAGCGCGTCGTCTAACCCTTAAATTGGATGCATGTAACGATCTTCTGACAGTTTGACTGGAAATCGCTCTTTCAGTAGCATGCCTGAAGATACTGTTAATTCTGGAAGCCGTGAATGTTGGGGTTCTTCTTGCCGTCAGAACTACAAAACGGTCTTGCCGACGAGTTGTAGATCGTTCTCTTTCTTCTCCATGCCTGTATGTTGCAGATCCAGTTGCTACATACCGATTCCATGCACGACTTATTACACTTTGCAACACATTTAGCCTCATAGCAACCTCGTGTTGAGTTATGCCTTGTTGGATCCAATGAAATAGTTGCCCGAGCTGCACTAGTTCTAAACGTCTTTGCGGCATAATGTTTTTGTGATAAATAGATTTCTTGACTTATTGACAACTGGTAAAGCCAATACAAGCACTTTTATACGAATGATATATTCATGTTTGGAACAATATGTCTCTCTTTGTACGAGATAAGGGCCGATAAGAATACGGAGAAAAAAAACACATGCAAAAAATATTGGCAATAAAGATAGCATATAGAGTATAGTACAGACAATTATTTTAAAAATAGTTTTAGATGTTAATTTTAGGAATTTTAAAATTATCCACTTCAATTGTTGAGTAGTGTATATGCGTCTATATTCTTTAATAATATTTTATGGAATCTGGTATTTTTTATTTTTTTTTAATTTACGTAAAACACGAACGAATGAATATTTGTTTCTTTCGATCGTGGTTGCAGTTAGTTATTAGAAAAAAAAATTTAATCGCCATTTGGTAGATTAGCGGATAAATTTGGCAATAGTGTCAAAATCTTCAAAACACTAGTTGCCAGATTGCAAAACACTAGTTGTTATTTTACCATTTTTTGTTTTCGATGTTTAATTAAATTAATTATTATTATATCGCATGCTCTTTCACTACTTATTAAATGATGATTTATATTCTCAGGGTAGCTTGCTTTCTAAAAACACTGTTTTAACCTCTGATAATGAAAAATGGATTTTGCTGGTTTTTGAGGAGTCTGAGGAGGAGGAGTTTTACATTGGAAGATTCACAGTTTTTTTAACAATAAACAGGATCTAACTGTGTTTCTTAAAGAGTATAATTTTAATATTATTCTTTTAAATGGAACTCATTTGAAATTTTCGCAACAATTATATATTCCCAATTTTTACTGCTTTAGTCAAATCTTAGTAAATAACACACCACTAGATTGGAAACAGGAAGTTTCACATCTGGGAGTTATTTTAGATAGTTCTTTTTCTTAGAAAAGCTAAATCGAAAAGATGACGTTGAGAGCTTCCAGTGGAGTCAATATTATTCAATGTCTATGTCGAACATGTTGGGGAGCACTTCCTGCTACTTTACTTATCTTATATAAAGCCTATATTAGATCACACCTTGATTATGGATCAATTTTTCTTGGAGGTTGTGCATGTTCCTTACTTAAAAAACTAGATGAAGTTCAATATAGAGCTCTCAGAGTGGTAGGAGGATTACGAGGTCTTCTCCAGTTCATATTATTTTGTCGCAGTGCAGAGAAACACTGTTAGGTCTTAGAAGGATTTGACTAGCATCTAAATTTATATTAAAGGCATATAACAACCCAATATATTCCTTAATTGAGTACTTTCATAAAGTCTTTTCTGAATTACTTTAGTTTCTGGAGAAGAAAATACTTTCCACCTCCTCCTATTAGAAATAACTCCTTATTTCCTTATCACTGCTTTCCACTTAATTCTCAGGTTTCTCCTTTCAGTTTATCGATCATGTGACCTAAATAACCAATGAGAAGTTTACATGGTCGATAAATTTATTACCATTAGACAGAGGTGCAGGGACTGCTTTGCATCGGTTTTCTCTGTCGCACTGGGGGAACGCCACTATATTACGGAAGTCAGTATATCTTGTATTATATGTAATGTTGGCATTGATATATACCTTAATGAAAGCCCCAAATTAACAGCAAGATTACCATTTGCTAATTCAATTGTTCAGCAGAATTATTTGTGATAAAAAAAGGCATTAGGCTTAATTCAACAGAATGATTTAAAAAAAGTCTTATTTGTAGTGATTTAAAAGTGCTCTGGAGAAAATTGCCAGGCCAAGTTATAAGGCTGCAGCAGATACACAAACTCTCCAATTAAAACAGAAACTCTGTCAACTTTATGCACAACATAAAGAAATTAAATTTGCATGGATTGCAAGTCACACCGGGATGGTGAGGAATAATAGAGCTAATCATCTTGCTAAACTTTCAAGAAGAAAGCTACCTGTTACTGAAGAACCAAAGGCTTCCTTTAAAGATCTCCAAACTAAACATAAAGAAAACCTATGGATTAGTTGGAAAAATCGGTTCCAACAAATAGGACAGATAAAAGGAATTACATATTGTACACATGTTAAGCTTCCATACTTGCCGTAAGAGGAGTGGACATACATTGCAGTGTTCCAGTTCATTTATTTAGATTGAAAGTGATCAATACAAATCACTGTTCATATGGCACTGTAGACACCTTACAGCATATTTTATTGGAATGTACTACTTACCAAAGGAAGTCCCAGTTGCTTAGAAGTGAATTACAAACTCAAAGATATTACTCGAAATGCAAAAGTTTTAGCATCAACAAGGACACATGTGTAGTTAGTTAGTGTACTTTATAAGATTTTATCTACTTGCTTGGATTGCATGTGCTTAGTGCGGTTTGGTGCGTTAGTACTGTACTATAATAATAGAACTTGTTGAACTTATGTGAAAGAACTTTTAAACTAGTAATTTTTATTTTTTCCTTTTAACTATTGTTGCAGGTTAGCCCTGGTTGCTAAGGTCAAACAAATGAATGGAAGAAGGCATTTTTTACCTAAATATTTCGATAAAAAATAATAGTTATGGAAGCTAAAACCGAAGTTAAGGATGAGTTTATAGAATGTGAAAAAAGATTGGTGATTCTACTATCTTCAGAAATAGATCTTGGAGAATTGAAAGATGAACTGCATACAGATTCAGAGGAGACAAGTAAGTTCTGGAATATGCGTAATTAATTAATACATCCTGCAATTAAAGTAATGTGTAACTTTCGGTTGTATCACCTATGTCTATAACCAACAGATTATCGTTGGTTTCAGCATCCACTTTTTAAATACATTTTATCTATAGTTACAGAACAGTCGCGTAGTCCCATTGGTTGTGTTGTTAATGTGAGAGCTACAGTTGAGTTTGGAATCCCGGATTACTCCTAAATACTTGATGTTCTAGTTCCTAAATACTTCTTTCTAGTTCCTCCCCAAATAATTTCAGCTCATTCAGTCCTGTAAGCTTTCTCTTATTAGTAAAGGCTATTTGTTTAGTTTTAAATGGAGTCTTCTATGCAATGAAGGCCATATCACATTTGATTTGCAACAGTACTAGGACATTATCCCCTAGTCACTATTACAATATCGTCTGCGAAACCCTAGACTCAGATTCCTTAGCTGCTATATTCCAAAATGTTGGTGACAATACACTCCCCTGAGGGCATCCTTTAGTTGCCCTCAGGTTTATGGCACATTCATATGTATCTGTTTATATTATTCGGCTCTGAAGCATTTGAATAATCCACTTGCATATGGTGTTGTTGATTTTCCTCCCCATCAGTGCTTTATATATTGACACAATAGTCATATCTCCATAAACTCCTTTTAAGTTCTGATAACAGATTGTGAAGGGTGGCTTCCTGTACAAGCTGGTGATTTCCCTGTTTAATAGCCCATTGTAGTTGGTGCAGGTTTTTCATGATTTTCAACATGAATGAAGTCAGACTTATTGGCCTGAATACTTTTAATGAGGTGTAATTTGTTTTCCTGGTTTATGAAAAATGCCACACTCACTCTTCTCCAAGCTTTGGGAATGTACTCCAGAGGATCGCTAGCTCTAAATATTTGGATCGTGGGAGCCATAATTATTTCCAGCCCTCTTAAAGCAGCCTGGGAAATAGACCTTCTGGCCCCACAGTTTTATACAGTTCAAAAGTTTCAATAGCCCATCTGTCGTTGTGAGAATTAAAGATCTGTTCAGAGGTCGGCCAGTCACTTCTGGTTCTTTTGCTGTGCTAATTTTGTTAAATTGCAAACTATACCTAGTTTCAATTAATTGTTTTATACAACTTTAACTCTAAATGTCCAGTTTCGTAAGCTTTTTCATATTTTTAACATCATTGACTGCTACATGTCTTTGTAAGGTAACACACTTTTATTGTAACTTCTCTATGGATGTTTGGTTTCATATTGTTCTTTTTAGATGAACTGATGATGCTTTCTGAGCAGAAAGCGAAACGTCTTCAATAAATAGATGAAGTAGCCACCTTCTTTGTCTTTTATTTCTCCACTTTGACCGAAAAACCCACCACTCTTCGAGTGTACCTTAGTATATATATATATATATATATATATATATATATATATATATATATATATATATATATATATATATATATATATATATATATATATATATATATATATATATATATATATATATATGTTCGAAGGAGAGAAATAATTGGCTAAACAGCTAACTGACAAAGTATACTTTTTATACTAGTATACTAGGCATCATCAGGGAAAGCTACAATGATGTTTATGTATTTTTTACATATGAACTACTAGTTTCATTACAGAGCAATTATCAGCTGTTATTGTTTACTTATTTAATTTATACATAAATTTTTTTATACAAATGAACTATAGCTTGGTTTTTTTTAGGTTTGCCTCAGAACAAGGATAGAATGGACATTACGAAAATACATCTTTTTGAGAAAAAGCACTCTTCTCACCGCAGTGCCTTAAAAATAAATTTGTTGAAACACACTGAAGAAAAACCTCACAAGTGTGAAATTTGTTTTAAGCAATTTGCTGACTTAGGTTATTTGAAAAAACACAGGAGAACGCACACGGGAGAAAAACCTCACAAGTGTGAAATTTGTTTTAAGCAATTTACTAGAGCAGGAGTTTTAAAACTCCATTTAAGAATACACACTGGAGAAAAACCGTATAAATGTGAAATTTGCAATAAGCACTTTTCTCAACAAGTTATCTTGAAAACACATTTGTTGACACACACTGGAGAAAAACCTCACAAGTGTGAAATTTGCTTTAAGCACTTTGCTCATGCATTTACTTTAAAAAATCATAAGAGAACACACACTCTAGAAAAACCGTACAAGTGTGAAATTTGTTTTAAGCAATTTGCTCTAGCAGTGAATTTAGGAAAGCATTTAAGAATACACACTGGAGAAAAACCGTATAAATGTGAAATTTGCCATAAGCACTTTACTCATCGCTTTAACCTGAAATCACATTTGTTTACACACACTGGAGAAAGTCCTCACAAGTGTGAAATTTGCTTTAAGCACTTACCTACAAGCGCTCGCTTGAAAAACCATTTAGTCACACACACTGGAGAAAAACCTCACAAGTGTGAAATTTGTTTTAAGCAATTTAATCAAGAATGCAATTTAAGACGCCATTTAAAAATACACACTGGAGAAAAACCGTATAAATGTGAAAGCAATAAGCACTTTCGTCACCGCTCTAACTTGAAAGCACATTTGTTGACACACACTGGAGAAAGTTCTCACAAGTGTGAAATTTGCTTTAAGCACTTATCTACACGCGCTCGCTTGAAAACACATTTAGTCACACACACTGGAGAAAAACGTCACAAGTGTAAAATTTGTTTTAAGCAGTTTACTCAAGCAGACACTTTAAGATGTCATTTAAAAATACACACTGGAGAAAAACCGTATAAATGTGAAATTTGCCATAAGCACTTTTCTCAGCGCACTCTCTTGAAAACACATTTGGTGAAGCACACTGGAGAAAGTCCTCACAAGTGTGAAATTTGCTTTAAACACTTTGCTCGAGCAGGTACCTTGAAAAATCATAAAAGAATACACACTCGAGAAAATCTATCCACATGTGAAATTTGTTCGAAGCAATTTATTACAGCATCAAATTTAAGACTCCATTTAAGAATACACACTGGAGAAAAACCGTATAAATGTGAAATTTGTTATAAGCATTTTTCTCAGCGCAGTGTTATGAAAACACATTTGTTGACACACACTGGAGAAAAACCATATAAATGTGAAATTTGTTATAAGCATTTTTCTCAGCGCAGTGTCATGAAAACACATTTGTTGACACACACTGGAGAAAAACCTCACAAGTGTGAAATTTGTTTTAAGCAATTTGCTGACTTACGTTATTTGAAAATACATAGGAGAACACACACTGGAGAAAAATCGTACAAGTGTGAAATTTGTTTTAAGCAATTTACTACAGCAGGAAGTTTAAGACTCCATTTAAGAGTACACACTGGAGAAAAACCGTATAAATGTGAAATTTGCAATAAGCACTTTTCTCAACAAGCTATCTTGAAAGCACATTTGTTGACACACACTGGGGAAAAACCTCACAAGTGTGAAATTTGCTTTAAGAAATTTACTCATTCAGGTACTTTGAAAAATCATAAGAGTACACACACTCTAGAAAAGCTGTACAAGTGTGAAACTTGTTTTAAACCATTTACCGGATTAGCTGGTTTAAAAAATCATAGGAGAATGCACACTGGAGAAAAACCGTACAAGTGTGAAATTTGTTTTAAGCTAATTAGTGGATTGGGTGGTTTAAAAGATCATAGGAGAACGCACACTGGAGAAAAACCGTATAAGTGTGAAATTTGTCTTAAGCACTTTGCTCAATCAGGTACTTTGTTCAAGCATAAGAGAACACACACTCGAGAAAAGCCGTATGAGTGTGAAATTTGTCTTAAACACTTTGCTCAATCAGGTAGTTTGTCCAAGCATAAGAAAACACACACTCAAGAAAAGCTGTACGAGTGTGAATTTTGTTTTAAGCAATTTACTGCAGAAGGAAGTTTAAAACGCCATTTAAGAATACACATAGGAGAAAAACCGTATGTGTGAAATTTGCATTAAGCACTTTACTCAAGGAAATCATTGAAAATTCATAAGAGAGTACATACAGGAGAAAAGCCTCACAAGTGTGAAATTTGTGCTAAACAGTTTACTAAATCAGGTAATTTGAAAGGACATATGAGAACACACACCGGAGAAAAACCGTACAACTGTGAAATTAGTTTTGGGCAGTTTGCCTAAGTAGTAGATATGAAACAACACATGCTATTGCATACTGATGAAAAGGCCTATAGGTGTGAAATTTGTTTTAAGCAAATTAATTAAGCACAGAATTTGGTAGGACATACCAAAACGCACACGGGAGGAAGAACTTACCAGTGTGAAATTTGTTTAAGCAATTTACTGAATTAGGTAGTTTGAAACAACATAGGAGAACACACTGGAGAAAAAGCAGTTTACTGTAGTGGATGGTTTGAAAACACTTGAAGAAAATCTTTAGAGTGTGAAATAATAAACTTACTGTAAAAATAATTGAAATTTTCTCCATTTTATATATTTATTATGATACATTATTTGCTATTGTATTTTTATTATATTTATCTTATCTTTATTGTGTCACAGATAATTGAATTACACATTTCCCAAAGTGAAGACTAGCTCCACGTATTTCGTGACCTATCTAAACTCCATATTTTTTTGGTTTAATAGTCCAATCGTCAGAGATTTTACCTCTAAAAATTATACAAACAAGCTGAATTTTGTACTGGCTTCCTCCTAAAACGCCCTGAAAAAATCGATTTACCAAGAATCTGTACCTCGTAGAAAAAAATGTTTCAAATTAAAAATATAACTGAGATAATTTTGAACAAAAATGTTTATTAGCACTTTTTATGTAGAATGAACCGTCCTATCAGAAGCAACGTTTTACGCGCGCGAAATTAATTTTAAATAACATTTGTATCAACTCGATGGTACAAATTCGATATCTGTTAATCAGAGTGTCCTATCGACAAAATTCAAAATGCATTTTGAAGGTGAAGAGTTCAGGTTTCGTATGTAATTTTTGCGTTTGGCCGCAAATGAAGTCAGTTTCTCAAACTAAACTTTTAAAGTACAAACGATCGCACGTCACGGGAAAGGCCTCGGCTGAAGTTGTGTTGTTGCGAAAAACCTACTTGCCAAAACTCAAAACCGAAATTTCATGCTATAGGTTTTAAAGATTAGAATCTAACAGTGGAAATTCTATAGTGATCGATCAATGAAAGTGATAAATTTTATTGATTTCATCAGAATCATCAAATATCGCGCAACGTTTATGTATTTAACACATTTATTAAAATTGTCTTCATTTACTGCAAAATACAAAAATTGCTTACGAAAGCTGCACTCTTCACCTTTAAAACATTTTGAATTTTTATTGATATGACTCTAATCAAAAGATATCGAATTTTTGCCGCCGAGTTTATAGAAATTTTATTTAAAATTGATTTCGCGCGCGTAACTGACATTGAAAATAGCCTGTCGTTTCAAGCTTTGTTTTTCAGAGAACGGTCCATTTTACATAAAAAGGTCTAATAAATATTTTTGTTCAAAATTATCTCAGCTACATTTTTTATTTTAAACATTTTTTTCTATGGTTGACAGTTTCTTGGTAAATCGATTTTTCCGTTTTCTTCGCCTACGAGTGGGCTTTTAGGGGGAAGCCGGGGATAGGGGTGGTAAACTTTTGCATATTTTTTGAGGTCTCAAAATTGACATTCTTAGCAAAATTCAGCTTGTTTATATGAAGGTTCAGTGACATTTTCGTCTTTGAGGACTGGAGTAGCTAGTAGCGTTCAGGGGGTGATTTGATTTCCAGTAGAAGTTGCTAGTCGGGGTTCAACAAGTTTCCCAATCAGCTAACCATGTTTCAGAATCTCTAAAGTATATATGATGGAAAGGTTTTGATATTCAATAAAAATTTCTTAGTGCCACAAGACTCAGAAATCAATTGTTTCTGATTTATAGAGCTTCAAAATAACGGTTTTTAGTTCATTTCTCAAAATCATGAATTTTAAAACATAGGTAGGCGGGATATCTTACGATTTCTGAGTCTTAGGCACTAAGAGCTTATGATGAGCATGACTACCTCTCTGCAAAGTTTCAGCCAATTTCACTGAAACATTTTTACATAAGTAAATAAGAAAACACTAAGAATATTTTCAAGAATACGACAACCAATGGCGCTACGAGTTGCAACTTGTGTTACGTTTTAGAGAGGTAATTTTGAACATTTCTTGTAGCTCTGCGCTTATTTAAAATTATATTAGTGGTACTTTCTATTATTGTTCTGGTTTAATTTTACTGTATTAGATAGTTCTTGAGAATGTATTAAAGGAATGAAAAGTATACGTTAAGATGTTTGATTTTTTTTCCATAAAAACGGCGCCTCATAAAAAAAAATATTTTTGGAGAAAAATAAAGAATTTTTTTGACACATACTAACTTCCCATACACCACAATGTCTCACAATCCAAAACTAAAAATAATAAAATGGAAATCAGAAGTATTAATGCTAATAGGGATAAACTGATTAATCTAATATCCTAAATAGATCCAGATATCATTTTCATCAATGAAACACGGCTTAAGCATGATGTCAGATTTTCTTTTAATTTTTATAACATCATCCGACAAGACCGGGATGATGGTTTTGGTGGTGTGGCAACATGTATTAAGAAATCCATAAGGTTTTTGACAATCAAAAAGTTCAATTCAGCTTTAGTGCAATATGTAATAATTAGTATCTGTAACCTATACCTTATAAATATATATTCTAGCTCTAATAACGCAATCACTGCTACTTTACTAAATGATATGGTAGAAGGTATACCCTTAAATAATCTAATCATTATGGGGGATTTGAACTCACACCATCCTGCTTGGAATAAAGGGGTATGCAATAAAGGTGGTAAAATAATTTTTGATTTTTCCTTTGATAATGACCTTACAGTGTTGAATGATGGCTCAGCAACATTATTTCAAGACTCTAATAAAAATATCAGTACAATAGATCTGGCAATTGTGAGCAACAGTGTGTCTTTGTCTTCTGAGTGGGGCGTTATCCAAGACTGCGGTAACAGTAACCACTTTCCTACCTACCTTAATTTAAATATAGTGAATCTTAACGGAACAGAAAGGATCCCACAGAAACCATACAAAACAAGAAATACTAAAAAAGCTGATTGGAACACCTATTACAAGAACATACTGTTAAACAAGCAAAACCTGTCAGAAATCAAAAACTATAAAGATTTCCTTACAGTCATAAACACAGCTGCAGATGAAGCAATCCCGTTTAAAAATTGTGGAGTACAGGGCAAACTCAGGAATCCATGGTGGGATGAAGAGTGTACCTTATGGATCAAAACACGAAAAGAAGTAATCTCTAATTTTAATAAATTTCCCTCTATAGAAGATTTCATCGAAACAAAACACAGAATCGCTATGACGAGGAGGAACCTAAAAGCAAAAAAGAATCTTTAAACAGAGGATCCAATATCACTTACGTTTGGAATAAAATTAAAAAATTTTCCAATTAGCAGAATAATAAAGTCTTTCATAGTCCCCCAGATAACATTTAAACTAGAAATATTAGACAAAATGTATTCAGTAAACATGGACCCTAATTTTAATATGTCATATGATAACCAAGAAGTTGCTCCTTTTTCAATTCATGAATATAATTTGGGGTTAAATAATAAAAAAGATTCCGCGCCAGGTATCGATGACATACCCTATTTAATGCTAAGAAAACTCCCACTTGCAGCCAACTACACACTGTTAAGAATTTACAACAATTGTTTGAATGGGGTCCTATTCCGTTGGAATGAAAAAAAATTAACATAATTAACATCATAAAGCCTCAAAAAAAATCCTATTTTGTCTGAAAGTTTCAGACCAATAGTCTTATCATCCTGTGTACTTAAAACTCTCGAAATCATAATAAAACATCGTTTGGATTGGTTTATGGAACACAATTCAATATTTAAAATTAATCCATCAGGTTTCAGGAAAGATAGAGGGACATATGAGTCCGCTAGATGCAAAACTTTGTATTTACTGTATAAGTCAAACTGAGTTATTTGCAAAAAACCTTAGACATAATAAATGGCACTTTTTTGTGATAGATAAATGCTTTATTAGGTAAAATATAATGATTTTTTTCTTAGAAAAGTTATTGGGTTTGCTAGAAAAGGAAGAAAAATTTGAAAATACCGAGTTTTGCAAGTGAACTATGTAAATACAGATTTATGCAACTAACATTTGCAAATACATGATAATAGTCAACCATTAACGATATTAGTGGTTGTTATATTAGTCTGTTTTCTAAACCTAGTGTGTTAGGAATAAGGAAGAAAGCATGTGGAAGTAAACTTTTAGTGAAGTTTATTTTTATCCAAAGTACAAAAGGTATTACAAATTATAATATGTATATATTTATATTAATTCCTAAACTCTAAGTTCCTCTGGGTCCTCATCATCAATATGATCATTTTCTGCAGCACTCTCGTTATTATTTGCTTGTACGCCAGTATCTATAAATTTTCACCAAAATGGTTTCTAAGGAGAGTGCCTATGGACGATTGATCTCCTTTCAATGAACATCCAATCTGTTGTAACTTTGGTTTCAATAAAGAAATCTTTTTCCCTTTTCGTATTATAGACTTGCTGAACCCTATGTCAGAACGATAAAATATTTCCCCCCTTACCGTAGCCATATAATCTTTGTCCTTAGAAAATATAAATCGTTTCGTTGCATTACATTTAAAATGCCACTGGGAAGGTTTTTTAAGAACAACGTCACTCGTCTTTCTCCAGTCTGATATCTGCCAGTCTTTACCAAGTCTCAGCACCTTTGAGTGTTTTCCAATTATGTCTTCATATTCTTTTCTGTTTATTACAACGTTCTTCTTTTTTATCTCCCTTTCTATCATACCGAAAATCCTATCTGGTGGCAAAAAGGAATGACCAACAACAGGAAACGTAAACTCCACTTCCTTGATGTGACCAGGTGCTTCATAAACCAACCAGTAGATTATCATAGACATCATCGTGCTATTTTTGTTCTGTCCACCACATCCATCTGCAAATAGGTGAATTTTTTCGATTTGATTTTTAAAGTTGAATTTTATGAGAGTATCATGTACAGCAAAGGCAACAGCATTTGAATCTTTTGGATGTTCAAACTCCAGCCACACATATGACGTCACATTTGCAGAAGAAAGATGGGATTTCGAATTTCCAGCCACGATGGTGAAATTATAAAAATTTATTTGCTGTGAGAAATAAGCCGCCTGGTCGGGAAGCTTTGGCAAAGAAAGATTTTTTTGACAATCAAAAGAAAATATTTGTATGTTATGATTTGATTCATTTTTTAACAAAGAATAAAAGGCTTTAGCTCTTAACGTATGAACTCTCTGCTCTGTTATAACCTTTAACTTTTCTTCTTCTGAATTTTCTTTTCTCAAAATTTCCTTCGCTCTGAGACACGCAGAACAAGCATCTACTAAGGGAGTGCCGAATGATATGTTGTAGTGTTCATTAACGTATGTTCGGAAATATGATAACGTTACGGAATGATGTGGATGACGTTGACAATACATTCTGTAAAGCTTTGTAAAATTCAGATCACATGGTAAATACAATCTAGTCGATCGTCCTCTATTATAATGACTCTCTGCACCGTTCAAACGCCCCATAAATGTTTGGATAGATAATTTTATTGGATCAAATCTACCTTTTGTTGTATCTCCCCCTCTTCTCTCTTTTGGTATTTCACCCCGGATAACAAACGTTCTTACAACACGCTCTATTCTTTCAGAACTTAAATGAGTTATTCCAAGAAATGCTGTCTTGCATACTCTTAAAAGTCCACCCTCTACTGTAGGAACAAAATATTTAATTGAAATTCCATGTAGGTTTGTACCTGATCTCTTGGGCTTTTGACCTTCACAAAATTTCAGCAAAAAAAATCTTGTTTTATTTTGTCAGTTGTTGAATACAGATTATTATGGAAACGCTCAATGTCTCGCATCTTTAAATCTATACAACAATACACTTTCTTTGTATGGTTACAGGTGGGAAAACCGGGTAAATCCTTAGGTTTATGCCTAAAAATATTGACAATAAGTCCCAAACCTATCTAGTTAATTGTAGACACCTCTTACCTCTTAAGTTTCATTACATTTCGTTTCCATTTTTCTGTTTGTACAACTCGTTTTCTCCCTTTTCCCTTTTCACAAGGTCTAATATGCACATGAAGATCCATAATGTTAATTATTTGCAATAAACTTGGTGTTTTTAGTACTCAAATAACAAACAGTGAAACCGGTAATGGCGAATGATGGAATAATTGACATGTGCACATGAGACGTGTCATGTGACTCAAACAATGTAAGCGATTGGCCAATTGCAATTACACAGTTATGCAACTGGCATAGGCTGACAAATACAGAGTTTTGCGTCTGATTCAAGATTTCTAATGCCTTTTTCTTAGTAAATACCTTACTTTGCTGCTGAATTTCTACATCAGCAGATAGCTATAACATGTGACAAATAACTGTCAGCTAAAACTCAATTTTTACAATTTTTGCAAATACAGAGTTTTGCATCTAGCGGACTCATATATGATAACTTAGCTCTTTTACAACACTACGATTTTAGAAGCCTTTGAATCTTCTCAAACTGTATTAGCCATTTTTCTAGATAATAAATCAGCCTATGACAATTTAGAAATATACAACCTTTATAATAAACTCAAAAATCTAAACATCCCCATGGCTCTAAACAACATTATCCTCAAAATCCTACAAAACAGACTCTTATATTCAAGATCTGATGATGGCAATTTCTTGGGACCATATCAAACTTCCAAGAGGCTCTCTCAAGGTTCTCCTTTAAGCACCATTCTTTTTAAAATTTAATTTCATGACCTTTTCTACTTATTCTCTAACGAAGTGAAAATATGTGGGTATGCAGATGATTTAGTTTTGTACATTAGTGGTCAAACCATTCATAATATGATAAATAAGATCATCCCAGAAATTACATACATTCAAAATTGGCTAGAAGCCCATGGGGTGTCTATTTCAATTGATAAAGTGAAGCAGTGTGGTTCACAAAAGGACAACGCAAAACAAACCTTTCTTTAATCTCTCTTAATAATAACAATAACATTCCCTTTAAAAATCAGGTTAAATTCTTGGGCATAACTTTTCATAAAAACTTGAAATGGGACCCTCACATTGATAAAATTGTACTTAAAGCAAAGAAAAACATCAACATATTGAGAGCATTATGTGGAGTTTGGTGGGGTGCAGATCCAAAAACCCTAATTATGATCTTTGCTTTAATTAGGTCTCATATGGATTACGATTCCTTTTTATTCAGTTCAATGACGCATAAATGCAGCAATAGCCTAAATAAAGTATTTTTTGAAGGGCTCAGAATCTGCCTGGGGTGCATGAAGCCTAATACTAGCCGCTAAACTTATATCTAAAATTATTAAAATCAATAGACATCCAGTAATAGTGACACTTCTTAACATACGTAGAAAAATCATAAATAAACCAATTTTCCGCAAGACAAACCACATACCTCTCCTTGTTTTGGCTCTTGAACATTTTCTCCCTTATCAAAATAAAATACATAAACACCCAAACTTTCCTTGTTATGACTTAGATTTTAACACACTAATCAACCCAGTATAGACTTTAAACTGTAATATTAAAAAAAATGAATCAGCAACCAAACAAAAATTCTCAATAATCACCCAAAAATACAATAGGGATTTCTCCTTTGTATATACTGACGCCTCAAAAGATAAGGGTAGAATAGGATTTGGAATCAATATTCCCAACATTAACTTCAAGTTTTCTTCTAGGCTTCCTGGTGAGATGTCTGTAACAAAAGCCGAAAATATGGCAATTTACCAAGCAATTAAAATTTTAATATCTAAAGGCATCAAGAAGGCTGTTGTCTTCTCTGATTCTCTAAATGCTATAACTAAAGTTAAAAATCCTATAATCTCAGCCTCTGATGACTCAATCTCCCTCAAAACAAAAAATCTCATCTCATCAGCAATTAAGAAGGGTTTTGACATTTTAATCTCATGGATTCCACGTCATTCTGATATTATTATTAATGTAGAAGCTGACTTACTAGCCAAAATAGGAACAAACTTGAATATTCCCTTAGCCATGTTATTAGATTCCCAAGATATTCTAAACACCACAAAGGAAAAAATTATTGATAAATTTAAAATCAATTGGGGAGCAATACCTACTGCAGAAGAAAAACTACCAATACACGAGAATCCAAACCTCTTTCTCCTTTAAGGCATGGTTCTCAACCCTAACATTTAAAAACAGAAGACATATCACAACAATAATAAGGATGAGAACAGGTCATTGCATAACTAACCAACATCTTTTTAAAATTAAAATAATAGACAGTCCGGCGTGTGAATGCGGAGCAGTGGAGGATTTAAACCACATTTTCTTTGACCCCATTAAAGTTATTCCTAACATGGATTTATATTCAATGAAATTCCAAACACCAATGTCAATAGACACAATCTTAATATCCCCTAATGAAAAGTTAGTCAGTGTAATTTTACAGTTTCTTGACTATCTTCTTCTTAAAGTGCCTATCCGTTCCGGATGTTGGCGATCATCACGGCTATCTTTACTTTGTTTATTGCAGCGCGGAACAGTTCAGTGATAGTCGTGTTATACCACTTTCGTAAATTTTGGAGCCAGGAAATGCGTCTTCTTCCCGGTCCTCTCTTACCATTTACCTTCCCCTGGAGAATCAGCTGGAGAAGGCCGTAACGTTCTTGATTTCTCATTACGTGTCCTAGATATTCCAACTTTTTAGTTTTGACGGTCATGAGAATTTCACATTCTTTCCCCATTCTACGCAGGACCTCCACATTAGTATTATAACTCTGTCAACCCAGGATATACGTAAGATGCGCCTATAACACCACATTTCGAAAGCTTCGAGCCGATTCGTAGATGCAACAGTCAGTGTCCACGCTTCCATTCCGTAGAGCAGAACTGTGAATATGTAGCAGTTCAATATGTCATCGAATGCCATAGTCTGTGGACTAGTACGCATTTCGATGCGCATCGCCCCGCCTCGAATTTTCCCATTGGCTCTTGACCTGGAAATCCCTATTTATCGCTCGAACAGCGCATATAAATATTGGCGATTTTCAGGTCAGCCAGGCACACTCTTTCGTCCGTTCGCCGTAGTGAGTACGTAGTGTACAGTGTTAGTGCTTTTTAGGTTTTTAGGTCTTCATAGCAGAGGGTCAGACGGCTGTCATAGACAAAGCCAAGTTCTGACCGCTGGAAGCCGGCCAAGAAGTACAAAGCCGCGAATACGAAGAGATAACCTGGTGAAACCAACCACGTGGTCGCCACGTGGCCATACTTGGAGTTACAAGGTAAGTGCTGTGTTTTTTGCTGGTCTACCGGCGTTTTGTACTCTCTGACGGAGATTCTGCTGGTCACGGTGTAGGCTTAGTGGGCGGTCCGTAAGAAGCCATCCACGCAGGCCGTTGCCGGGGCTTACAGCTTCCGTCGGAGCCTGTAAACAGTCGTGCTGGCACAAATCTGCACTTTACCAATTACATTATAATATCTACGGGGGACCGCTAGCTCAAATTAGTTAAGTATAGTCCGGCTTACCAGCCATCCTGCACATTGCACAAGGTGCTTGAAAATAGGTGTCATCTGGGTTAATTTACCTAGCCTTCCACTTCGAACATGCCAAGGTCGACCCGCTCCAACAGGTCGAACAGAGTCGTTCCTGCTGAACCACCCGACCCTGGGCAACACTCCAAAGACATGCCCTCCATCGATAATTACGACTTCCCTCCGCTACCCTCACAAAGGACACCCGCAACTCAGACCTTAATCACACCTACCAACACCACCATGCCACCGATCACTTCTTTCCCACCCACACTACACATCCCAGATACCACCCAATCCAATATCACCAATAACCTATCTGACACTTTCATGTCAGATATTATTTCCACCCTACCCGTAGAACAGATCGATCGGTTGATAGCGCAACTGCAGCTAACCCGATCATCTGCAATCCTTAATACACCCACTCCTCCTATCACCACTTTAGCCCCACAACCACAACAAAACTTCACCATACATACCAATACCACCCAAACTACATCCACCCATGCCGCTTCAGCGACAAACATCCAATCTCCACAACTTATTAATACAGTCAACACACAACCAACAAACACACGAAATCCACAACCAACACACGCTCCTATCATCCCACCTTCCACACAAAACACAACCGCTTCATACGCTAACGCCACCACCACTCCCAGAACTACCGTTCCTGCATCCCAGGCCACTACCTCCACCCAACCCAAATCCTTCAACTATACTATCACCAACATTCCCATAGAGAAATCGACCCAAAGAGATTTCTTCCCCATCATAAACACCCGAGAGATCCTTCTAAACCAAATCTCGACCGTCAAGGTCCTTCCTACCCAAATTGCACACTTAACTACCTTCCATCCGGTAAATCATGTCGAGTTACAACGCAAGCTCCGTGATGCACTGGGTGATCCTAAAGTCCTCGTCTCACCCAAACACATTCCAGCACCCAGAAATCCCACCCGCTCTTCCAAACTTACATACATGGTCGTCGTCAAGGGAGTCGAAAGAGTCTACTCTGACGCCGACCTCACACGTGCCTTCACCGACATGGATATCCCCGTAGTTCGTCTATGGAGGATCATATCTAAGTCAAACCTACCCACTACGTTCGTAAAGCTGGTCACGTCGAGTGAACTTAAGTACACAGAGATGTTGACCAGAGGTATCTTTATGGACGGCCTCCGATTACACGTTGAGTTACCACTTAACGCTAACCCAGTCCCTCCCATCCCAAAATACTGCGGCAGGTGCAGCCAGAACGGGCATACCATTACGGAGTGCCCGCAAAAGCAGTACCGCTGTCCTACCTGTGGCCAAGACCATAAATCCACGGCCTGTCCCACACCTCAATCACCAAAATGTCCCAACTGTGGCGGAGACCATGCGGCCTATTCGGTTAAATGCCCCCACAGAAGGGAAACACCCAAGACCCCGCAAGAGACACAACCAATCTCAACCGAAAAGCGAGATCCTCCATATGAACTAACTTCAGACATGAAGACGGTCATGGAGTTCACCTCGCTCATCCTTATCAACCTCCTTCCTGACCGCCGCCAACTTATCCTAGACATTACAAATCATTTTACCACTTTGATGTTTGGGCACAAGAGCACTCTTGTCGCCCATAGCAACAAAGCATCCATTACCTTCCTGCCCCTCTAATGGACAGTACGATTGGTGCTGTGAACTGCCAGGGTGTTGCGAGAAAACGCCCCTTCATCAAACATATCCTCCAACACCACAATATTCAGATCCTTGCCCTCTCCGACACCCTCGCCAAACACGATCCCATCTTCCCAGGATACTGCACACTACACCGTCCAAAAAGCCAAACGTCTCACGGCATAGGCTTCCTGATTAAATATGGCATCCCTTTTTCCCTACATACCATTCCTCCTCACATCCTTCTCAATGATGAAGACTTCCTGGCAGTTGACATCCACCTCGACAATAACGAGACCGTTACCATAGTCTCTTATTACAAGCATCCTCTACAACCGTTATCCGAGACATTGTTTGACTACGTCTCCAGCCTGAACAAGGCTATCATCCTAGGAGACTTTAAAACCAGACACACCAGATATGGCGACACGGCGGTAAACCGTGCAGGCAATGTTCTCTCGGATTTGCTCCTTAACCTCCCCCTACACCGCATTCGTAACCGTGAGCCGACGTTTGTGGGTGCGCAGGGCCTGTCAGTCATCGATCATATCGTATGCACGTACGACCTAATTGATCGTCTGGCTGACGAATGCTTCCTGGGCGATTCTATAACGTCGGATCACCTTCCTCTGCTGGTTAAGGAACAGATACTAAATCCTCCACCTCCTAACCCTCCTAAAGTAATAAGAGACTACAAACGCGCCAACTGGGAACTCTTCCAAACATACTTGTCAAATAACACTCCAGAGTTAGGCAATCTTTTTATGTACCCTGATGATATCGACCGAGGTATCACGGTAATTACTAACCTGATAAATCAAGCAATTGATTTGTCGGTCCCTAATAGGGTAATCAACCCTAACAAACCACCTCTACCTCAGTTCATCATCGATAAAATCAAACAAAAAAGACGTCTCCTCCGTCAATTCCAACGCACACGCAATCCCCTCGTCAAAACAGAATATAACCGTCTGTCTGCGGCGATCAAACTGCAGGTCAACAATCTGCAATCCAGACAATGGGCTGCAGCGACCTCCAGTCTTGATTACCGCGACAGCGGCAAATTCTGGCAAAAATTCAAATGCCTAACCAAACAAAAAACCAACAATCCTTCTCACCTTGTGGTGAACAATCAAATTATAAATTCAAACGAACAGAAAGCAGAAGCTTTCAAAACCCACCTTCAGAACACCTTAGTATCTCCAGACGATCCGAGATTCGATCATGCCTTCTGTGATCGAGCAGTGAGAGACATAACACGACTGCTCAGAACCCCTTTCGACCCTCAGGCACCCCATGAACATCCAATCATGGCGCCTGTGGATCACCAAACATTCATACAATTCTGCCAAATCGGCAAATCAAACGCACCGGGGCCTGACAAGATTGCCAGGAACTGTGTGCGTCACCTCCCGCTGAGCGTCACTCTATACTTGACGAACATAGTCAATGCCACTCTTAAACTCTGCTACTTCCCAAAACCTTGGAAAGTAGCACATACAATTATGCTCTTGAAAAAGGGCAAGCCGCGTACCAACCCACACTCTTACAGGCCGATATCTCTCCTGAACTCTTTGGCGAAAGTCTTCGAGAGGATCCTCAAAGAAAGACTCGTAGACTTCGCCACAGAACACAACATCATCCCACCTTACCAATTCGGCTTTAGAGAAGGGTACCCTACCAAAACGGCATTGACTGAAATCGTCACACACCTCACACAAAGTCTGAACGACGGCAATTTGTCACTAGGCATCTTCCTCGATGTTCAAAAAGCCTTCGACCAAGTCTGGCATGTGGGACTGGTCAAGAAACTTGTGAGCATCGGGCTACCTACTCCATTCGTCAGACTCATCCACTCCTACGTCTCTCAACGGCAGATTACAGTCAAGGAGCGTGATCGATACTCTACATCCTTCACTCCCACTGCGGGAGTCCCTCAGGGTTCCGTGTTGGCACCAATACTCTATACAATATACAACAGCGACTTTCCCAATCCCAGATATACACATACAACTACTTTATTATACGCAGACGATACGGCACTTCTTACTACCACACCACACGTCGACTCTGTACTTAGGTTCGCTCGAGATCATCTGCTCCTTGTTGAACAATGGTGCCAGAGATGGAGAGTGACACCTAACCCAAACAAAACACAGATGATCCTTTTCAGACACCCATATCGCAGCCAATACATTACACCAATCATAACCGAAAGGCACAATTTGAGTCTATGGGGAGAACGACTCCGTCTCCGAAACCAGGTCGATTACCTCGGCGTAGTGTTTACTCAAACACTTAGCTGGAGGGACGACACTGAAAAAACCTGTAGTAAGGTTAGGAGCCGACTCGGACTTCTCAACGCTCTTACTGGCAGATTCGGCCGCACTCAACCACGTACACTTATCCATACTTACAAAACATTCATCAGACCGGTCATCGAGTACAGATCTTGCATCTGTGCTGTGATGCCAAAGCACCTCAACAATAGACTAATCTCACTGGAAAGGAGAATCTTACGCAAACTCAACAGAAAACGACGCGACTATCCCTCTGCACTCATTCATCGCCTGTCGAACATCCAGCCCATCAATGAGAGGCTTTCCTCTCTGAGCAGGAGTTATACAATTCGCACCATCCGGGGCCAAAACCTCAGAGCCCAAAGCATTCTTAAAACTACCTGCTCGTCCCTCGGCAATGTATTCCGAAGACGACCTAAACCCAAACTCCCATTCCTACCCACTATTCTGCTGGAACTCGCCAGCAACGAGCTCCCTGACGAATACATTGACATACAGGAGGCAACTCCACTCTATTACCGCCGTATATTATAATACCGAAAGTTCATTTCGAACTGACACCGGCGGGGGGGGGGGGATCGGTTTTCTGTGGTTTTCCGATCCCATTGCACAACGATACCCCGTCGTTTGCGAGGTTACCAGTCCACAGCTGCCCTCACGCGCCGCGATATTCACTCAAAAATTAAATTGATTTTTTAAATTAATAAACATATAAATTTCATATATTTACTAATTCTGTTTTAGACCAAAAAAATATTCTGAAAGGAACCGTTCACTTCTAACCCTTTCGCCCCCGATTGTCCAGGACTAGCAAAGCAGCACAACCACCAACAACACTGCAACACCAGTGGACACTTCAAAATCCCAGTGCCACACCCACCAAAAAAGAAAACACGTCCTGAAGAGGCACAAGCCTAAAGCAGGACATCAGACACACCCAGCACAGAAGATAAACACACACTCACAAAACCAACGCTACAATGAATCGGTCAGCCAGGTGCCAGGTCAGTCCCTCACGGGCTCTCCGAGAGCTTAGTGCTCTCGGGGCTCTGCTTCCTGCATTTATTTTCCATACTCTATGGCTGAGAATTGTTTCAACTTAACTTGGTGTTTTTATTTCGACGAAGAAATTGTCATGTAAGAAATATCTTGCCTTTTTCAAGGCAAGACACCGAAGATAAATATTTTCCAAGTCCATAACCCGAAAATGGACTTAAGTAGAGGAGCTCTCGACGTTTACTCCGAAGCCCTCTACAGAGCACCCGGGGATATCAGAAGGTGGTTAGACCCTTAATTGTTCCCCCGAGGTGACAAATAGACGGCATTTTGTTTTTAATGATATGTCTCGACTGTTGAAAATGGTTCTCATTCTAACGAATGCTGCTTTTGCTTTTATTATTTACGATGCTGAACTTTAATAATTCAATGTTTTTGACTTTCAGTTTTTTCTCTGTGGCGTCCTGTTTATTGTGTATGTAACCCCCCCGCCCCCCCATTCCCATTTGTTTACAATATGTGTTTATATGTTTATAACTACCTAACCTCAAATTTAAAAATTCAGAAAAAACTGCTATAAAAAAAATATACCACCTTACGCAAATGTCAGCGCAGCGGCCCTGATATGGTTTAGATATGACATTACATCACGGTCGCCAACAAATAGTGCTTGCGAATCGCCTTGCAGCGAAGCCATAAAAAACAGAAAAAGAAGAAGAATACCCTGGCCCTGGTGGCACTTAACCTATAATCTGTTTTTGGTTTTTGGGTAGAAGGTTAAATGGGAATGTTATTTTATAAATTAATATTAAGTTAAAATATACAGTTCGTTCTGTTAGGGTAAAGATCACTTATTGAGATGGGTAAAAATCACAGGCATAAAAAGAACTTGAAAGCCGATAAGGCTAAAGTACATCTGAAACAAAGCAAAACAAAATTTTTACCAAAAGGTTTAAATGAAACCAAAACGGTCTTTAAAATAAAACCAATTGTACTTCCCCAACAATTGGTAGAAAAAAGTACAGATGCTCCTTTAAGTAAGAGAAATTTAGATGTTAAAGATTTGTGCAGCAGGTTAAGCCATTACAATGAAAATGTTCGATATACAGCATGTGAGGAATTAGCCAAGATGTTCAAACAATTTTCGGAGGAAATTATGAAGAGTAACATGTCCGAAATTATACTAAAAATATGTAGTTTAATGACTGATATGGTAAAAAAGGTGAGAATTGCTGCAGTGAAAGTAATTACAGTTATATTAGAAGTGATTCCATCTGAAAAATTAGAACCTTTCTTTAAATATTTTTCTACTAATATGTGCTGTGCCATGACAAGTATTCATCAAGATATTCAAGAAGATTCTCTTAAATTTTTAGATTGTTTTTTAGCGAAAGATTGTGGATTTATCTCGAAAACATCAGAAAAACTACTACCAGATTTTTTCAGATTAATTTCAAAATTAAGAAGTGAAAAAAATATAGGACAGGTATTAACATTGAATTTGGGAAGTAAGATGACTACTTCTACATGGAGGATTAATGTTTTAAGTAGATTAAATTTGATATTTGAATTAATTTTAAATAATCAGCCAGCAAAAGAACAAGAATGTATTTACAGTAATGCTGAGGAGTGCAATACATTTCCAATATATAAAGTTAGCTTCTGTGAGGCACTCAATAATCCAGATTGGTCCACTTCTTACAATTCAGGAACTATTTTAGATAGTTATCTCCCAGATTTAATACCCATTTTTTATGAAATCTGGATGGAAGTTTCACCACAAAATAATATTAAAAAAACTATTTATGAAAGTACATATTTGAAAGATGAAGCTGCTGCCATTTTTAATTATATTGTAAATTCTACATATTTACTGTGGAAGTATGTACAAAAAGAACATGCACATTTGAAGGACATTTTTGTTTCTAAAGAAGCAACAATGTTTTTGAATAACTTGTTAGCAAGTTTTCCTTATGACAGAAGTGACAAAAATGTACAATTAAAAAGAGTTAAGTCAAATACTGGTAATTATATAGATCCAATCTGTGTTAAAGAAAACTTAATCATTTGCTACATATATTTTGTTTTGAATGCGACATTTAAGAGGAATTCTGCTAAAGTAGAGTTGGAAAGTATTGCAGCTTTCCTTAATAAATGTTTACAGACAAAAAATTATATTAACAAAACAAACATTGAACATTTCCTTGATTTTATATCAATTTGTCTGGGTGAGCATTGCTCAGTATGGAAAAAGTCAAATGTAGATGCTCGCAAACTTTTAGAAAATGTGATAAATTTTACACACAGCACAGAAATTACTGAGACTAGTAGGATAAAAATGATTAGTATACTATCAAACTTTGTAGACAATCCATATCTTTCAAAATCTAGTGGGTATCAAGCTTGGTTGTCATTTCTACCAAAACTATTGCTTAAGCCAAAAATAACAGATATAGAAATTGAAATTTTACTTTTGCTAGCTAGAAAAGGTAATGTACCTTTTCTGACAGGACTGCAGGCTAACATGATATCTATATTAGAAAATTTGCCTTCTCTTGAATATTCTGTACAAAAGAAATGTTATATAAATTCTAACATAGATGTATTAAGTACTTTAAAGTGGCAGACTGCTTTTCTATTCTATTACATGAAAGATATAAATTGTCCAGAGTTGCACAATCTGCTAAAACATTTGTCTTCTTTTATCCCTAAAAATGAATGTAATATAATTAAAGAGCAACTAAATAGTTGTAAGGGAAACTGTAATTTGTAAATTTTTTGATTTAATTTGTAGTAAATATTACTGTTCAGGGCAAGATTCTTCTTTTACTGTAGCTGCAACAACTAACAAACTTTTTTTAATTGAGTTAAGTTTAAAATTGAATAGTTTTCTTGAACTCAGATAGGTCAGTAAAATATGTTCTAAACTGTCTCAACTAGTTAAAAAGGCAATAAAAACCCCTTTGTGTCATTCTTCAATCATGAATGGATGAAAATACAATGGGGTCATAAAAACAATACAGTATTTTTCACATATTTTGATTTATAAATTTTTGCAGGGGCAGTGATGATATGTATATTTTATATTACAAAATTTGTATAGATAAATAAGTGTTTTGTTATTTACTAGAGATTGTTATATTTGTAATAAAGTACATGTTTAAAAATGCAATTTGTTTAAAAGTTAATCCCAGAAAAATAATTGTTTTGTTTGAAACGTTATCACTAAAACTATTACAAGTACATAGAGTACAACTCAACCTATCTTTTATGAATTTAGAATCTTTTTGTGTCTAATATATTAAAGTCTGGAATTGAACAGAAATATGAATAAAATAAAACTAGTCTCAGATTACTATACTTAACCATATTATACAATTTAGAAAGAGTGAACAAATTCCCTTCGTTGGCTCAGTGAAGATGTTCGTTCTGTTGTAATGGAAACACCAAATAATAGTAGCAGAGTTTATTGTTGAGACGTACACTATGGGTGTAGACCCGGGATTACTTTGAGTAGAGACTGATGAAGTTGATCGTTGAAGACTATATGTTCGTTGAGTGAATATTGATTGAATGCTTCTCTAGTCAAGAGATATTAGTTTTATATAAATTCTATTTGGGTCAATATTTTTCGCGTACCTAGCGTGATATGTGTATTTAATTTATGTAAATTGTTTAACTTTGTCAGTACTTTTGACTGATGTCCAAATTATTATTTATAATTGACCAAATGTGTATGTAACCTAATTAACTACGTGTGTGTATTTAATAACAAATAGATTCATTCGGTCTACTGGGTGATAAAATTATACTGTCCAATTTCGGATATGAATTATGAAGATTTGATATTGGACATACTGCGGAATCGGGCAATCTGGCCCAAGTGTCAATACTCAAAGTTTACATATAAGTATTACATAACATAGTAAAATTCAAACATGATAAATTATAAATAGTTTAAGAATAATCAAAATCTTCCAACCGTACCCTAGCTATCAATGTCCGACTCTATCTCTAGATTAAAATTAGGGCAATTGGATGAAAATGTGGAAAGTGGGATGTCAACTTGGGAAGTCGACCGTACAATGTTGTGCCGATTACTAACTAATACAGGTACTTCCTGTTCGTTAGTCTGAGTTTGTGGATTCCCTGAACGACATAGTCGTGCAACAGGACGGTACTTCCATAACGTGAGTATCCCAATTATTACCATTATAGTAATGATCCCGGTGGCCACAAAATAATGCCAATTAGATTCGTGAATCGATCGCCACTGCGTATGCGTCATTTCTTGTTCCAGACTCTCCTCCTCAAGTAACACATGACGTAGCTCTCCTCCTGGTATGTCAAGGTAGGTGTTTAGAGGCGTGTTAAACTTGCGGGGTGTCCTCGCCACCAGTTGGGCCACGGGAGTGTTTGGCGACTTCAGGTAACTCGTCACTGCTCTGTCCACCCCACTGCTAGTGGGGAGTAATGTAATATTTTTCGTTTGGGCGATACATTTGGGTGAAAGCTTCAGGAATGTGACTCGTTCCAGTACTCTTTCGCTCCGATTTCCATCGCAAATAATGGATATGTGTATCGTGACTGGCGTGATAACTAGCCAGAGGTTGGGAGTACCCATCTTACTCCATTGAGCTGTCTGTATTGTCCTGGCTACCACTGGACATGTGCTATTCTTAGATCGCTCATAAATTTCTTCTAGTATGCAGTTTGGTTGGGTATCCATGTTTAAAAAAAAAAAAAAAGACAAAATTTGTTTAATTTACTAATGTTTTTATTTTTCTTGTCTAATTGCTGTTTCTTCTCCAGCTTATTTATTTCTGGTTTGAAGTAGGCGTGCTGTGTGTGCTTTATCACCTTTAATAGCGTTTCCTCTAATTCTTGGACTGTAAGCTGACTTTGTCCATTGTCCTTCTTTTTTCTGCATTTGTCTGCAAATCTCCTACAATATGAAAGTACTCTTCTCATTCTTTCTAAATTTGAGAATCTCTCGCATATGTCCTCCTTTATCGTTGTCGTGTGCACCGTTATTTTCGTTTGGACTTCCTCCTCATTTGTCTCTGGTATTTCTTCTGATTCCTGCGTTAAAGTTTTGTTACTAGTCAGCCAAGTTGGTCCCTTCCACCATAGCTCTGCTTCTAATAATTCTGATGCGGTACTTCCACGTGAGAGGATGTCCGCTGGATTTTCCTTTGTATCTACCTTATGCCAATTTTTCGGTCCTATAACGCGTCTTATTTCCTCTACTCTGTTGGCGACGAACATTTTCCACCTTTTTGATGATCCCCTTATCCAAGCCAGGGTTATCGTTGAGTCCGACCATGCATGTACCTCAATGGTTTCCCTGTTCAATGCTTGTAGGGTTTTCTTCATTAAATTTGCTAGTAGTACCGCGGCACACAGCTCGAGCCTTGGTAACGTCGTTTTCCCTTTCAATGGTGCGACTTTCGATTTTGCTATCATTAGATTCGTTTTAATTTCTGGGCCTAATACCCTTGAGTAGATTACCGCTCCATATCCTTTCATAGACGCATCTGCAAATCCATGCAGTTCTACTCTGTTTATCTTGCTTAAGTTGTTCCACCTGGGCAATGTTATTTTCTCCAGATTTACTAATTGCGCCTGGTATGTATTCCACCTGCTTTGTTGGTTGCTAGTTAATTCTTTATCCCAACTGGTCTTTTGCTCCCATAATTCCTGTATGAACATTTTCGCCTGAATTACTACAGGTGCTATCCATCCCAGTGGGTCGTATAGTTTTGCTACTTCTGACAGTACGTGTCTTTTCGTTATTTTCTTTGCCGTCGTTATCCCTATTTTGAATGTGATTATATCCTCTTTAGGTGACCAGTGTATTCCTAACGTTTTCCGTACTTCTTCTTGTTTGAATGCCTTCGAGTCTACGTTCCTCATATCCTCCGGTACGTTCTCCATTATTTTTTCTTCGTTGCTCAACCATTTTCTAAGAGTGAAACCTCCTTTTCTGAACAGTTGTATTAATTCCTTTTGGGCTGTTTCTGCTTCCTGCACTGTCTCAGCTCCTCCTAGTATATCGTCTACATACATGTTTTCTTTTACAATTTTCGATGCCAACGGGAACCTCGCTCCTTCGTCTTCTTGTAATTGTTGTATTGTTCTTAACGCTAAAAAGGGTGCTGCGGCCGTGCCGTATGTCACCGTCGTTAAGTTATACTCTTGTATGTGGTCCTTTGTGTCCTTTCTCCACAAAATTTTTTGATATCTTTGGTCTTCTTCTGCCATTCTGATTTGTCTAAACATTTTTTCCAGGTCCGCTGAGTATGCTACCTTATTGGATCTCCATCGTAATAGTATATTTGTCAAGTCTTGTTGTAATTTCGGCCCTGTGTGCATAATATCATTCAGGCTTACTGCCGATGAGCTTTTGCTTGATGCGTCAAACACGGCTCTTATTTTCGTTGTAGTACTGTCCTCTTTTCTCACTGGATGATGAGGTAAGTAGTACCCATCTCCCTGGTTTTCTGCTATTACCATATGACCTTGGTTTTCATAATCTTCCATGAATTGTCTGTAATTCGCTTCTAACTGTTTGTCTTTTGCAAACTTCCTTTCTAGTTGCATCAATCTGGCGAATGCTTGCTGTTTAGATTCTCCTAACTTTGCGACGTCTTCCCTAAACGGAATTTTTACTTCGTATCTCCCTTCTTCATTCCTTTTTACAGTCTGTCGATACAGTTCTTCACATTCTTGTTCTTCCACTGAGAAACTTGTATCCTGATTTACTTCTTCTAATTCCCAGTTCTTTATTTGTACGTCCATTTCTTGTCTTGATATCATACAGCATACTTCTGCTTTTATATTCTCCCTTTCTCGTGCTATTCCCGAAACTATCCATCCTAGTTTGGTGTTTTGACTCAGGAGTCCATTACTTATTCTGTGCATCCCTTCTGTCAATATGTAACTGTATTCTTTTACTCTTAGTAGTAAGTCTATCTTCCCTACCTTGTAATATCTTGGATCTGCCAGTATTGCATTTTTCTCGTTATAGTCCGGTAGAATTATATCCTTTTCCGGTAAATTCCTTGTTATCTTCGGTAGTACTAGTGCTTCTATTTCCATCTCGAAGTCACTTTCGTAATGAGTTTCGATTAAAAGTTTCATACTCCAGTTGGCTGTTTTTTCTCCTGACGAGCCTATCCCGGATATGGTCGCCTGTATGGGCTTCCTTGTTGTTCCTAGCGTCGTCGCAGCTTGTTCCGTTATAAATGCGCATTGTGACCCTTGGTCGATTAGTGCTCTCATTATGTGTGAATCTCCTTTCGCATCTCTTATGCGTACCACAGCTGTCGCTAGTAATGCTTCACCTTCCTTATGGCTTGCACAGTTTACTGAATTCTGCCCTCTTTGCTGGTCGTTGCTATTCCTAGGCCCATTGGTATCTTGTGTATTTTCTCGCCTTCCGTTATTTTGTTCTCTGGCGTTGTATGGATTATTATTTCCTCCTCTGTACCTATCAGCTTGGTACCCGTTTCTTCTATTGTTTGAATCTCTTCCATTTCTTTCTTGTGTTTGTTCTCGTTTCGTTTCATTGGAGTTTCTTTTGTTGCTTGTGTTTCCTTTTTCATAATGCAACATATGGTGGTGGTCTCCGCCACAGTGTCTGCACCTATATTGTGAATAACATTGTTTTTCTTTTTTATGTGCTAGGCAGTTTGTACACAATCCTTTTTCTTTTATCATCCTGTTCCGGTCTCTTACATTGAGTTCCTGAAATTCTCTGCAGTTCGGTACTCCGTGATCTCCGTTGCATATCACGCAATGTGTTCTTGGTTTCCTAAGAGATCCTCCTTGCTTCTCTTGTCTTTTTTCTGACTCCAGCAGTTCCAGTGTCTGAAATCTTCGCTGTAGGAATGTTTGTGTCGATTTGTACGTCGGTATCTCTCTACTGTCTCCAATGTGGTTTTCGTACAGCCTCCTAGTTTCATTGTCCCATTTCGTTATGATAATTCGGGCTATCAATGGGCTCCACGCTTCCGTGTCTGTTCCTAACCCTCCTATGGCTTCCAGACTTTCGTGGAAGGTGTCATGTAGTGATTTCAATGCTCTAGCAGAAGATTCCTTTACTTCCTGCGCTAGTAGCATCCTGTCTATTAATTTAAACAATATCATCCTTGGGTTCTCATACCTATCTTTTAGCATGTTCCAGGCCACTTCGTAGTTGGCCTCGGATATGTTTAAGTGTTGTATCATTCTGTTGGCTTCCCCTCTTACTTGAGTTTTTAGGTACTGCATTTTTTCTGCGTTTGATAACTGGTCGTTTTCATGTATTACTTTAGTAAACAGATCGTGGAAAGTTCTCCACGTTTCATATCTGCCTTCATACACAGGGATTTTTACCTGCGGCAATGTCACACCGTCCCTCCTCTGTGTGCTTTCTGGCCGTTGCATTCCTGGCCTTATTTTCTTTAAAACTTCCCTGACTTTCCTCTTTAGATGATTTATTCTCTCTACTTCTCCAATATCTGTAGCGTCCAGTTCCTCATTTACTGCTGCTTCAATCATTAGTGTATTCACCTTTTCCATGTATTCTCTTAACTCTGACTGCAATTCTTCATCCTCCTGCAAGTCTTGTTCATTTTCTGGCCGTAATAATTCCTCGATTCTTTGTTTTCTTATCTGTATCTCCTTTACTTTCGGTGCTTTTCCTCTTTTCAGCACCCTTCCATATTCTTCCAACAGGGTTTTCCCCTCAATGTATGTCTTACATACCTGATCATAGTATTTTGTTTCAAAATATTTTTCTTTCGTTATACCCCCTTCTAGCAGCTTTTCGTGGTTATTTAAAAATTTTGCCCAATATTCTTCTAATTTTTCCTGTCTATCCCGGATGTATTGTTGATTTTTCCGAGATTGGGAATCCTTTTTTGTATTTGAAACGAGTTTCACTATTTCTGTTCCTATTTCCGCTTGCTTAACGTATAGACTCTCCATGATTATTTTAAAAATTTTTACATTCAGCGGTAAATATATTAGACAATACTAAATGTACGTTATGTATTAAATAAGTATACCTGTATTATAACACTTTCTTTTCTATCGGAATGTGCAATTTAGCGAAATATGAGTTTGACCTTGCCTGCTGTGCTATTCTTTGCATTGAGGTAGGTCAAGATGTAATCCACACACTCTTATAATGATATATATACATATATATATATATATATTGTTATCAAAATAAATGAAATTATTTGCTACGTAATTATTTTAATTTTTCGAAATAAAATATTTAATTGTAATTAAAAGCAAGCTATATGTATGAACGTTTCTTTTTTCAAATTGTCATACAAAATTACTGTTTAGTTAATTATAGTTGTGAATGACGTTTATTTTTGTTTTATCAATTCTCTGTATTATTTAAATGGTATGCATTCTAAAGTACATTATTATACGATTGATAGAGTGGAGATTGTTGTTCTAAATTGTTAAATTGTAATAAAAAAAAAACTTGTTAAATTGTAAGATTGTAAAAGTTGGAAGATTTTGTAATTATTCAAAAACTTACGGTTTTTTGTGTTCTTAGACGTTGAAGATCCCTCGCTTCTGGTGGGTTCTGCAATCGGTCCTGTCCTTTGGCTGCTCTGCGGCTCTAGTATGGCTCTCGGCTTTGGTACTGCTCTCGGCTCTAATATGGCTCTCGGCTTTGGTACTGCTCTCGGCTCTAGTATGGCTCTCGGCTTTGGTACTGCTCTCGGCTCTAGTATGGCTCTCGGCTTTGGTACTGCTCTCGGCTCTAGTATGGCTCTCGGCTTTGGTACTGCTCTCGGCTCTGGTACCGCTCTCGGCTCTAGTATGGCTCTCGGCTTTGGTACCGCTCTCGGCTCTAGTATGGCTCTCGGCTTTGGTACCGCTCTCGGCTCTAGTACCGCTCTCGGCTCTAGTATGGCTCTCGGCTTTGGTACTGCTCTCGGCTCTAGTATGGCTCTCGGCTTTGGTACCGCTCTCGGCTCTGGTACTGCTCTCGGCTCTAGTATGGCTCTCGGCTTTGGTACTGCTCTCGGCTCTAGTATGGCTCTCGGCTTTGGTACTGCTCTCGGCTCTAGTATGGCTCTCGGCTTTGGTACTGCTCTCGGCTCTAGTATGGCTCTCGGCTTTGGTACTGCTCTCGGCTCTGGTACCGCTCTCGGCTCTAGTATGGCTCTCGGCTTTGGTACCGCTCTCGGCTCTGGTACTGCTCTCGGCTCTAGTATGGCTCTCGGCTTTGGTACTGCTCTCGGCTCTGGTACTGCTCTCGGCTCTAGTATGGCTCTTGGCTTTGGTACTGCTCTCGTTCTCCCGGGTCTAGTGGTCTCTCTCTGCTACTGAGGGTGTTGCTGGCGTGGACTGTATAGGCTCTCTCAAACTTCCTTGAAGTATTCTGTTTCTCGATAGGACCATGAACAAATTCCCTTCGTTGGCTCAGTGAAGATGTTCGTTCTGTTGTAATGGAAACACCAAATAATAGTAGCAGAGTTTATTATTGAGACGTACACTATGGGTGTAGACCCGGGATTACTTTGAGTAGAGACTGATGAAGTTGATCGTTGAAGACTATATGTTCGTTGAGTGAATATTGATTGAATGCTTCTCTAGTCAAGAGATATTAGTTTTATATAAATTCTATTTGGGTCAATATTTTTCGCGTACCTAGCGTGATATGTGTATTTAATTTATGTAAATTGTTTAACTTTGTCAGTACTTTTGACTGATGTCCAAATTATTATTTATAATTGACCAAATGTGTATGTAACCTAATTAACTACGTGTGTGTATTTAATAACAAATAGATTCATTCGGTCTACTGGGTGATAAAATTATACTGTCCAATTTCGGATATGAATTATGAAGATTTGATATTGGACAAAGAGGAATTAAACATTGTTGCTGAACAAAGGAACAAAATTCTTTATAGCATTGGAAGGAAAACTGACTTTCATATATACAATAACAACCATGTCTGCTGGCACAGCTGTAACATTGCTACTATTATTATTCATTTTAACTTATATTTTCTATAAAAGTTCTTGGATTTCACTAACAATACTAGCAAAAGCTCTGTGCTTGATGATGGAATTGACTGTATCTGCTGGTAATATCACACCCTTAGTGAATTAAGGCACAAAATCAAAAATTTCGAATTTTGAGTTTTAGTCTGATATAGACATAAAACATACTCTATCCAATGGCCTTGACAGAAAGCGAGAAAGATAAAATAGTGCGCGAGAAACCTAGATGTGTCTGTTTTCCATTAGTGATTTTTTTCCGCTCATCCTACTACATTGACGAATTCAGTGTTGTATCAGTATTTGTCAACTGCAAACCATTGTTGTGTTGTCATATTCAGCATTGTGCCATTGTATGACGAAAACTCTGGTAAGTTTCACATTTTGTTTTTTTCTATTAAACTGATGTGTTTAGTTTTATGCCGTTGTATTAAAAAACTTACAGGTGTAAATGTGTACGCATGTCAAATTGGCTCTTTATATTACAAATGAATTATTCATTTTCTATGTGTATTTTCAATTATATCCTTGTGTTAAAAAAAATCAAAACCACAGACTTAAAGTCAAGTAATGATTGTGCCTCTGTAAGATATAAAATATAATGAAATATAAAGTTTAGTGCCTATATATTAATGAATATTCACATAAATATTTATACATAATGTGAATAACTACATACAATTTATTGTGTTGTTGCAGAATTATGGGATCACCAGCTCAAAAAATTATTAATCTTTTTCATAAACCAGATGACATGGTGACACCAAATCAAATAGTGGAACATGAAAATGTAAATAGATATAAAAATGTGTACTTAAGTAAACAAGGGATCATTCTATAAAACAGGTAGATCCCTTTTTGATAGATTTTCACACCTAAATGATTGAATTTTAACACAATTCAGAATTGGACAACATTTAGATTTAGGGTATATGGAGATAGCTATAAATTTAACCAAATATTTGCATTTGTCATAATATCCTTATAATGTACTATTTTCTACATACAGGGAGAGCTGTGAAAAATACATTTTTATTATATTATTTTATGGATTCTGTTTTTTAATTTATATAAAACACAAACGAATAAATATTTGCAGTTAATTATTAGATTTTTTTTTGGCAATTGCCCTGATAGATTAGTGGATAGCTTTGGCAATAGAGTCGGAATTTGTGGTTGCCAGATTGTTACAGATGTTCAGCAGATATCAATTTTATGACCATTTCTTTATTATTTTGGAATGAATATACCTGAATACTGTTTTATTACTGTTTTTTTCTCATTTTACCTAGTTTATGTTTTCCATGTTAATAAATTTGTTTCAGATTACTATGGAATTTGAAGAAGAAAATGAGAATACTGATTCGAACAAAACGAACGTAGAAGAGACAAGAGCAGGAAAAAAAATACAAATCATTACAGACCATAATAATTCTAATATACCTTTGCGTGAAAATATCTCACAACAAAATACTTGCCTTAATGAAAATGTTAATGTAACATCCGTAACAATATGCCGTGGATCACGATCATCCACAAGAAGGTCCAGCAGCTCGAGTTCGTCATCTACAAGTTCATCTCGTAGCAGTTCCAGTTCCAGCAGTACAGAATGCAGTAGCATAATAAATTCTAGATCTAACAGTACTGTTCAATCGCAAGCCGACAGAGAAACAGAGAAATATATAGAAGAAATACCTTCTATATCCTCCTCCTGTAAATTACCGAATTTCTCCAATTAATTTAGGAGAAAGTGACATAGACTTTAGTGATTATGATCTTACATATTGTTACGATAAATAATGACGCATAATATCTAAACTGTAAACATCCTTTCTCATTCAAGTCTTTTCTAGATCATACACCAGCCGGCATAAACCCCAGGTAAATTCTGACGGGTCACCTAGGATTCAAAGTTTCGTTTCCAGAAAGTAAGTGTTATAAGTGTAGAACCTTTGGTAATAAATAAAGACAATAAATTAGATTAATAAAAATACAACAATATAACAATGTACCGAAGAATAGACGCAGTTTGCCAAGTATAACATCAATAAGTTAAAATGTGGATAATGTTGAAACATCCGCTACAGTTAGTGTAGTGGGGACAAGAAAACGCAAATCTGATCCAACTAAGTGGAAACAGAATATTCAGAAGATTCAACGCAACTTACAAGATTCAATACAAATAAAAATGTAGACTAAAATGCAGCGAAAAAATGGATGAAAACCAAAGATTGCAACATTTCAATTCGTTTTGGAAATTAGGAGACATACAAGTACAGCAAATGTTTATATTATCTAGTATAGCTCCAGTTACACCTAGGTACAAATATAAAAACACTGAGCAGCCAAGACAACCAAATAATGCTTTCTAATTGAATTGGGGAAACGAGAAAATAAGGGTATATAAAACGTTCTTCGCCAACACATTTGATATTACACAAAGAATGATTCGATCAGTTGTGTAGAAGAGTAAAAATAATGATGGCCACGTCGGTAATGATAATAGAGGAAAGCATCGAAGTAATAAAACTGTAAGCAGCACGTTGGTAAGTGATATAGAGTTGATAAACTCAATCCCTCGAATAGAGTCTCATTATTTAAGAGCTGATTAACAAGGAACTAATAGACCCGTACTACGCTCACTACTATGACAGAAGGTTACAGTAATATTTTTGTAACTTTTTAAATAGTCTAACGAGTAATATTCTTACATATTTTTATGTCATAATGGCATAATTTTTAAACATTTTTTTAGTTTTATATTTTTTATATATCCGACACCCTGATAGGGTAAAAGGAAGGGGAGAAAGAAAGAAAGATATTTTTTATATTGACTTGTCTTCTGACCTCAAATTGAACAATAAAAGCATTTTGTTTTTATTATAAGCAAGTAAAGCATTATTTTGTATTTTTTTGTAACAATAAAGTTGTACTTCCGTCTACTCTTTTTGTCATTTATGTCAGCACACGGCCTATCAATGTATTTAACATTATTTCTTTCGTAATATAATGCATTATTATGAAATATGACAACAAAGCTAGACTACCAGGTAATCATACATCGACCGAATTTGATATAGACCCATATCTATCCGAAACATTTAGTAATATAACGGTTTATTTGGACAAGGGTAAATTATTACTTTAAAAACATCTAACATTTAATACATGATCTACGGTGTTAGTTTAAACATTTTCAGAATTATATAATACACAGGCGTTATGTTATAGGGCATTTTCTTATAAATCCTAATCACGCAAAACTTTAAATGCGATTTCCGAACATTTTACTTTTTTGAGTTGTGCCTATACTTTACTAAGGGTGCGATATGTTCTTTACATTATCATGGAACAATAAACTTCGTGGTAACACACAAATCCTATACAGGCATTTATAATCTCTCTCAAATGGCACCACAGCCCAATATCTCGTAGCAATGGTTCTCACTTGATCTATAGATATTTTTTGTGTTTACAGACATTTTTCTGATAACATGTTCCATATATCCCGTGGTGAATCAGCAAAGCGTCCATAGGATACATCAAAAGTTATAACAAATTTTTTCGTAGAGGACTGAAATCTGTATTGAAACAAATGTTAAAATTATTCTACGAATTAAACGGATTCTAACATTTTGCAAAAAATACCAACTTACCAATTCTGGAAGAGCTTCATATAAAGAACAGGCTATTAAAAAAAGTAAACTGAGCTTACCTAATTTACTTCAGCCACAAAGCTAGAAGACCAGAGACCATGGAACTATTGGTAGTAGACAGAAAGGTAGAAGGCTGAAGACCAAGAGGAAGATCTCCAATGTGATGGGCAGACCAAATGAAGACTCTGGTAGGAAAATCCTTACATAAAGCTGTCCATAAGGCACAGGATCGCAGCCAATGGAAAGAGCTAGCTAATAATATTTAGAGTGTCACCACACCCTGACAAGGGCTCAAGGAATGAGGAGGAAGAGGTTGTACTGACCAGTGTGAAATATAGGAAACAAAATAAATGAATCAACCCACATAAAACTATGATCATAATTGGACTGATTTTGCTCAGAAAAACTAATATAGTTAGAGAATAGCTCTTTGAGTTTTTTTTGGCAATCCATTTGTTGTTATAACTGGTCATACTATAGCCAATTAGTGTATTGTAAATCCTCCATTCATGTAACCTTTTGGCTCAGGTTTTAGTGTTTATGACTACTAACGTGGCTGACCAAAATAAATCTAACTCTAAATTTAGAGAAATAACAGATCTATGGTAGCATGGCAAAAGTAATATGCTTACATAAATTAATTTTTGGGGGCAGCAAACTGTTTTACTTTACCAGACTTTTAACTTTAAATAATGTTACTAACCAACATATCAGGCAAAAACATATTTTATCAAAAAAGCATCATGCTGTGTATAGTCGCCGCGTATTTCGGTGAGACTGTGTAAAAATATATTTATCTGTAATAAAAGCAGGTAATAAAAATTAAAATAAAAGTACTCTACCAGGAGTAGTTATTAACTGCAAACTTATCAATGACTGGAATGTATAATAATACAAAGTTTTAATATTCTCATCGATATTTACATTCACATGTGCCTGGTATTATGTTTGAAAATATGGGCAGTCACCCAGTTGAAGTTTTCATCGAACTGTTGAACAGCCCATGTGGACCAAGAGCCAATGAAAACATCGGATATCGCTATTAAGACAAATCATAATGCGTTTTCTTGTATCGCCAGACTTATGCATCCTTCGGGTAAGATATAACAATATTTGCCTGAGCGACCGAAACCATAAAGTAGTTTATCAGAAAATATCACGTTTCGACCGCGATTTTTAAACCAGTGAAATCAGATTTTGCGAAACAAAAATATTTTTAGTATAACCATAACTACTACAGCGTTCAGTTAAATTCAAATAGAGAACTGCAAGTGAGTTTGGTTGTGACATCATCAGTGTTCTTTCTAAACTACTTTTACCATTTTATGAAGATACTTTTAAAAGGTGGCGTTCGTAGTGTGATAATAATTCTGCAGCTGAAGAGCCAGTGGAACCCTTTAATCAATTGGAAGATTTATGAAGCTGTGTAGTAAATCGTAAGCGACATGTTCAATACCTCTCTGATGATGCCAAATGTATACTAAAACATGTTTATGAAGGACTGTGTTCTGAATTGTATAAATCAGAGGCAATTGCAGAAACATGTTTTTTAACCAGAGTGCCCAAAGCAACCTGCTACAAGATTATAGGAGAAACATCTTCTAGACAGAGGAGAAAGGATTGTGGCAAATTCAGACAAATAGAACCGCACTTAATTGAACCTATAATCAGAACAAGATACGAAATGTATGCCGCTAATATTTTTCCAACTATTGAAAGCCTTCGAAGTGAATTGGTTCGAATGGACATTCTTTCATGTTCAGCAACAACACTTCGATTATTTCTTAAAGCCAATAATTTTAAGTACAAAACTTTATACAAGCGCCAGGCACTAATGGAAAGTACTAGAATAATTTCTTCAAAAAATAATTATATTAGACAGATAACTTAGTATCGAAAAATGAAATGAAATATTGTTTATTTAGATGAGAGTCATGATACCGTCAAAAAAAAAGTTGGACGAATAATATCAAAAGTGTTTTAATTCAGTACAGCCCAATAAAGGACAAAGAATTATAATTTTACATTGCAGTGAAGAAAATGGATGGATCGACGATGTATTATTAATATCTGCTAAAAAATTAAAGAGGCGTCTCTAGATTACCATGAGTATATGGAAAGTTCAATTTTTGAATCATGGTTTGAAAAATCTCTTCTTTCGAAATTACCTAAATATAGTGTGTATGTTATGGATAACACATCATATCATTCAAGATTAATGATAAATATTCCAAATATAACTTGAAACAAATTACAAATTCAGGAATTTTTATTTGAGGAAGATTTGTATTTTGAGGCATCATATATATTAAAAAGTAATTGTTGGAGGTTGCTCATAGTAGACAGTATCAGAAGGAATATTTTGTTGATAACTGTGTTCACAGTAATGGGCATACCATGCTTAGATTTCCTTCATATTATTGTACATTGAACCCAATAGAGTTAATATGGGCTCAACTTAAAGGAAATATCAGGAGAGGAAACGTGGCTCCTAAATTTTCGTCTACTGTTCTCCAGTTAATTAGAAGAGAAGTCACAAAGATCACAGCAACCAACTGGAAAAATGTAATCAAATATGTAATCGAAGTGGATTAATGATTATGTTAATTATTTACGAGCATTAATCAAACTCACAAACTTAACTTAAAATGGAAATGGGCTGGACACGTTGCCAGAATGAAGGACGAAAGATGGACTTGCAAACTAGTTCAATGGAAACCAAGAGCCGATAAACGTAGCAGAGGAAGAACACCAACACGATGGCAAGACGACTTACGAAAGACAACAAAAAA